>NC_091314.1:10533799-10561559 GCF_038502225.1 Cherax quadricarinatus
TGTGAGCATGTGTGTGTGCATGTGCATGTGTGCATGTGTGTGAGTGCATGTGTGAGTTCATGTGTGCACATGTGTGCACATGTGTGTGCATGTGTGTGCATGTTTGTGCATGTGTGTGTGCATGTATGCATGTGTGTGTGCATATGTGTGTGCATGTGCATATGTGTGTGCATGTGCATGTGTGTGTGCATATGTGTGCATGTGTGTGCATGTGTGCATATGTGTGTGCATGTGTGTGTGCATGAGTGTGTGTGCATGAGTGTGTGTGCATGTGTGTGTGTGTGCACGTATGTGCATGTGCATGTGTGTGTGCACATGTGTGTGCGCATGTGTGTGTGCATGTGTATGTGTGTGTGCATGTAGGTGTGTGTGCATGTGTATGTGTGCATGTGTGTGTGTGCATGTGTGTGTGTGTGTGTGTGTGTACGTGTGTGTGTGTGTGCACGTGTGTGCACGTGTGTATGTGGGCACACATTATCAGTGAAACTGAATATATATTGGTGAGTATGTGTCAACCTACTTATACATGTGTAGTTTCGCAACTTGCCATATAGCTTCCACAAGATATATCAACAATATTATGACATAGACACACACAACAGTAATGACAAAGAATATTTATGCAATGTACAAACATAAAACAAATTTACAACTAGAAAAGGAGCCATTATTTTTTTAAGCATTTTACACATTTACATTTTTTTGCATAAAAAAGGAAGTTGGCAATATTAAAGACTGGAGAAAGTGAGAGACACGTACAATACACGAAGAAACTTTCTTTTAACCCACAAATATTCTCTACCTTTCAAAAGTACAAATACTTTCTTCAAACACCCATATAAACATGTGTCATTTAAGATAAATCAGTTTTTATTGAGTTTCGATAGCAATTAAATACGATTATGATAATTAAAAAATTATTTTTCTGCATGACTGCTTCTCCAAGAAGCTTTGATTTGTTGAAAGTCTTGTTCTGCACTCAAAAGATCCATTTTTAAAAAAGATTATACGTACTAATCTTAAAGACTGTTTTTATTGTGTAGCTTCAGACTTACTAATAATGTCAATGCAAAAGAATCAGAATTGTTTTTAAGAAGAATTTTTTTAAGAATGAATTGCGTGTGTGTGCATGCTCAATGTAAAGAAAAATAAAGCTAGAAGCTTAACTAGTACACAAGTAATCTTGCATTAAGATACACAAGTCATGCTTTTCTGCACCCATTCACTACAATGACAAGAAAAAAAATGGTGACAAAGCAAAATATTTAAAGTAGCATTTTCTGTATTTGAGTGCTAAGAAGAGAAAGATTAGGAAATTGGCATTTTTTCTTCAGGTTACTTTAACCTGGTGGAAAATAACCAGTGTTGAACTCTTTCACTTTCTCTCATATAGATCTACATTATTGAAGCCAGTGTTGCTTATGTAGATCAACACAAATTCTAGTGACTTTACATTTTTTGCGAGGCCTGGTAGGCCTAGCCATAAAAAAAAAAAACAGGTGTGTGCTGTATAAAAAAAATCAGGGCTATAGCAGTGCACTGTGTGAATGCCATCTTAGTATTCCACTGTCCTTCTTGACATGCCAATGCAAGGTTCTCACTCCCAGATTATTTCAACATGTATTATTCCTCAGTGACAGCTCTAATAATGAGGATACTGATACAGAGGATAAATTCTATGGGTTCAAATGTTTCATGACTGAATATGATAATAAAGATGCGAAAAACAGCGCTGAAAACCCAGAGGTATACAACAAACAGTCATCTACCTCTGGGCTCAGTGCCTCCATAAAAACTCATTCTCCCATGGTTAGGGCATGGATGCGAGAAGTGCAGTGGACCCTCGGTTATCGGCTGTTCCTGTTATCGGCCAACTAAGTGTTCGGCCGGTTTTTTGGCTCCCGGTGATCGGCCGTTATTTCGGTGATCAGCAATTTCGGGCACGTCTGTCCGCTGGCTGGGGCATGCAGGAAGTGTAGCAGGCATGTAAGGAATGTAACAGACATGCAGGGAGCATAGCAGGCATGCAGGGAGCATAGCAGGCATGCAGGGAGTGTAGCAGACATGCAAGGAGTGTAGCAGGCATGCAGGGATTGTGACATGCAGGGAGTGTAGCAAGCATGCAGGGAGTGTAGCAGGCATGCAGGGAGTGTAACAGGCATGCAGGGAGTGTAGCATACATGCATGGAGTGTAACAGGCATGCAGGGAGCATAACAGGCATGCAGGGAGTGTAGCAGACATGCAGGGAGTGTAGCAGGCATGCAGGGAGTGTGACATGCAGGGAGTGTAGCAAGCATGCAGGGAGTGTAGCAGACATGCAGGGAGTGTAGCAGGCATGCAGGGAGTGTAACAGGCATGCAGGGAGTGTAGCATACATGCATGGAGTGTAGCATACATGCATGGAGTGTAGCAGACATGTAGGGAGTGTAGCAGACATGCAGGGAGTGTAGCAGACATGCAGGGAGTGTAGCAGACATGCAGGGAGTGTAGCAGACATGCAGGAAGTGTAGCAGACATGCAGGGAGTGTAACAGGCATGCAAGGAGTGTAGCAGGCATGAAGGGAGTGTAGTAGACATTCAGGGAGTGTAACAATCATGCAGGAAGTGTAGCAGGCATTTCAGAAGCCAGCATTAGTCTTCAATAAAGTTATGTAATACAGTGGACCCCCGCTTAACGATCACCTCCCAATGTGACCAATTATGTAAGTGTATTTATGTAAGTGCGTTTGTACGTGTATGTTTGGGGGTCTGAAATGGACTAATCTACTTCACAATATTCCTTATGGGAACAAATTCGGTCAGTACTGGCACCTGAACATACTTCTGGAATGAAAAAATATCGTTAATCGGGGGTCCACTGTACTGATGTAGTCATTAATTTTTTTTTTTTTGTGAATATTTTTGTCTGGAACAGATTAACTGTATTTACATTTATTCTTATGGGAAATATTATTTCGGTTTTTGGCCATTTCGGTTTTAGGCCGAGCTTATGGAACGGATTACAGCCGATAACCGAGGGTCCACTGTAATGATGAGAGTGATATAGACTTTTAATTTTCTTGCCAATCTAGTGATAGTGATGATAATTATTCACCTGTGAAATGCCAATTTATATAGATACGTGGACCTGTAGTGTCGTTACAGTACTGCTATCCCCAATGTACAATGTATATAACAGGACCCAACACCAGCAACAGACAGTGATAGTGAAGCCAATGGTGCTTCCACTGGCATGGATAGTGGACAGCAGAAAATGTCGATGATGCATGCAACAGGAGCTGGTAGGACAGAGCTGAGCAGCACCTGTGCCCCACACCCCAATAACTGCAAGCTGCATCCATCACCTCTACACAACCATTTGAATATATCCAGCAACCACCACCAGACTGTGTCTGGAATTGGTAGGAAGATCCACATTTTGTGCCCAATTCCCATCAATTTGACAACATAGTGGAATTCAGTCAAACAGTGCCCTGGAGAACATCGCCTCTGAATTTGAGTTCTTTGAACTGTATCTGAATGAACCCAATGCAAATGAGTGAAGGAAACCAACAGATCCAGCAAGCATACAATGGCAAACACATTGGTTTCACCATAATCATGAATTCACTAGTGGAAATGCACAACTCTGGCTGAGATATATCTCTTCTTTGCCACAATCATGCTTAGGTTAACATAGGTGAAGGCACCCAATGAAGTGTAGGGATACACGTTTTGTGTGTAGGGAATGTAAAAAATAACAAACTCAATGTATGGAGCCATGTTTCAGGGACCCTGACAGACTGTAACAGATCTAGGAACATGACTAGTGCCGGTATAAACATTTGCACATACTGTATGTTAGAACAGTAGGATCGTGAGACAAGTGAGCATGTGCATTTACATTGTTGTGTATCTTTTTCTTAACAATATACTATTGACAATTCATGTGTGCATATTGTGTTGCATACAAAAGCTGGCCACATGAATGCTGTGCATTATGTGGAAGTCATAGCTCACAAGAGTTAGTGAAAAAAAAACAAAAAGTGTAAGAACAAAATAAAATATGGAATGTGTGGCAATCACCAATGTTGCCGTCAATGGGTCAACACCTTTCAACTTCTTGTCTTCATATATCAGTAAATACTGATGGGTGAAAATGTTTTGGGCTCCATTGCACTCATAAAAATAGATTCTTTCTTATATATAAATCATGATACTCCAAGCAGTGTATAACTAATTAATGACATATACAGTGGACCCCCGCATAACGATTACCTCCAAATGTGATCAATTATGTAGTGTATTTATGTAAGTGCGTTTGTACGTGTATGTTTGGGGGTCTGAAATGGACTAATCTACTTCACGATATTTCTTATGGGAACAAATTCGGTCAGTACTGGCACCTGAACATACTTCTGGAGTGAAGAAATATCGTTAACCGGGGGTCCACTGTATAGAGAAAATATGGTGCTTGCATTTGCACATTCATATTGCACCAGTGGTGGTGGAATATGAATGTGGCTAAAGTAAAAGCCTACTGCCATGCTTCCAACTTCCATGGCCAGTACAGGCATACCATGTTTTAAGGCACTTTGCTTTAGAGCGCTTCACTAATATGGCACTTTTCAATTGCATAGTACAGTGGTACCCCAAGTTTCGGCCATAATTCATTCCAGAAGGCTGTTCGAGTGTTGTTACCGAATGAATTTGTTCCCATAAGGAATAATGTAAATTAGATTTGTCTGTTTCAGACCCCCAAAAATACACTTACAAAAGCAGTTACAATAATACACTTACATAATTGTTCATGTTGGGAACTGTATGAAACTCGGGGTACCACTGTATTAACCCTTATGGTGTCATTGCTGTAGTTCTATGGCTTTGAAGCCAGTGTCGGTACTGTAGTACTACACTCAGATAAGCAGTGAGTGGCAAATTTCGGCCTAGATATGAGAGAATGGGTCTATGTGGTAATTATGCATCATACAAAATAAAGAGCACGCACTGCACAAGAAAAAACTGGGACAGCATTTTTGGTTTAAAGCAGTGACTTTGTGGTGCATTTTTGTATGGTTTTTATGGTTGTATTCTTGTTTCTTGGTATCACTTGATAGAGTGGAAGATATATTACAGGAAATAGAGCTGATTTTGACTAGTTTCACGACTAGAAGTAGCTTGAAACTGAGCTCACAGCAGCAAAAATATTCAATTTTTGCAGATATTCTCAAGTAAACAAGTCATGTTACTCATCCAATACACATCCAACAAGTTGGTCTAATATGTGTTCACGAATGTGCTGATATTATTTATACAATTATTACAATAATGCATAACAGTAAATCTTCTATTTTTGTGTGTGAATAAAAAAAAATGGAATTCATCTGTAAAGCCTGAAAACATAAACTAATGAACAGAAGAAATGTTATTTTAGTGCCAGGAATGCCTGCATTGTTTATTCTGGACCCTATTTTGAAATTGGCATATTTTGAAACTTATTTGAAATTGGCTTAACAATTTTTGATCACTTTATTGGGTAGTTGAAATAGCTGACTGGACAGTTTCTTGTGCTCAGTTGATAAAATGGAAGACATGCTAGCAAAATAACTAAGAATTTCATCTACTGGAACAATGTAACTGGCCTAAAATAGGACTCAAAGTGGGAAAATCGCCAAATGCATAAATATCACTGACAGCAAAATTCGCAAAAGTGTAATTTTGTCAATTTACCATCAAAATTCATACTTTTTGTTTTATTACCTTCAGAAAAAGATTCTCTACAATTTCATAAGAAAAAATAAGATTTTTTTTTTTTTAAATTCTTGGACAGTGTGAACACTTTTCAGATCAGGGGTCTGGACACTCAAGGGGTTAATGTTTGCTATTTTCAGCATAATTTTGTTACCCACACTCAGTCTGTTTAACCCTTTCAGGGTCCGTCCCGTAGATCTACGGCTTTACGTTCAGGGTCCAAACCGTAGATCTACGCCATGAGCTCAGCTCACTCTGATAAACTGTGAGTGGTACATTTGGGCCTAGATATGAGAGAATACATCTATGTGGTATGTGTGCACCACATAAAACAGATCCTGCAGCACACTGTGTATAATGAGAGAAAAAAAATGAAATCATGATTTTTCGATTAAAACAGCAACTTTGCAGTGTTTTTTCGTATGTTTTTTATAGTTGTATTTGCGATTTCTTGGTCTCATTTGATAGAATGGAAGACATATTACAGAAATAGAGATGATTTTGATTGGTTTTAGCATTGGAAATGGCATGAAACTGAGCTCAAAGTAGCGGAAATGTTAAATTTTTGCCGATATTCAAGAGTAAACAAACGACCTCACACGTCTAATACACGCCAGCTGGTGGGTCTAATAGACATTCACAAATATGGTGATGATATTTATACAATTAATACAGTATTGCATAACAGTAAATCTTCTATTTTTTGGTGTGAATAAAAATTCATTATGTGAATAAAAAATCAAAATGGAATATATTTGTAAAGCCTCAAAACATAACTAATGAACAGAGGAAATGTTAGTTTAGTGCCAGGAATGCCTGCATTGTTCATTCTGGACCCTATTTTGAAATTGGAATATTTTGAACTTTGTGTTAAATTGGCCAAATTAACAATTTCCGATCACTTTATTTTGTAGTTGAAACAGTTGACTTGGCGATTTCTTGTGCTCAATCGATAGAATAGAAGTAATACTAGTGAAATAGCTAAGAATTTGGTTGATTGGAATAATGTAATTGGCCTAAAATGGGAGTCAAAGTCGGCAAAATCGCCGATTCGTAAATATCGCTGACACATCAAAATTCGCGAGAGCATAATTTCGTCAATTTTCCACCAAATTTCGTACTTTTTGTTTTATTACCTTCACAAAAAGATTCTCTACGATTTCATAAGAAAAAATAACAAATTTTTTTTTTTTAAATTCTTGGACACTGGTGCGTGACTCCAGATTTGGGCCTTGGACCCTGAAAGGGTTAAGGCACTTATGCACTTCTCGGTGTCGTATTCTGGCAATTTTCAAAAATTTTCAAAACTTTTACTTGTGTTATTATTACTGTAATTATTAATTACAGTACAATGGCCCCCTATGTTTAATTCTAGTGAAAATAAGAACTGGATGCCTCATACTTTAAATCAAAAGCTAGAAACAATCAAACTTAGCGAGAAAGACTTGACGAATGCCAAGACAGGCTTTAAGTTAGGTTTGGCATACCAAACAGTTAGCACAGTAGTGAACTCAGAGGAGAAGTTCTTGAAAGAAATTGAAAGTGCTACTCCAGAGACTGCACAAGTGATAAGAGAGAGAGCCTTATTGCCGATACGGAGAAAGTTGTAGTGGTCTGGATAGAAGATCAAACCAGCCACGTTTCTTTAACCCTTTCAGGGTTTCCGACGCACTAGTACGGCTTACGTGCCAGGGTTTTTGATGTACTGGTACGCAGAAATTCTAGTGCCTTCAAATCTCATGGGAAAAGGCTGGTAGGCCTAGATGTGAGAGAATGGGTGTATGTGGTCAGTGTGCGCGGTAGGAAAAAATTCTGGGACCCAGTGGCGCATTGTGGGAACGCCATTTTAGTAGACCTTGTTCATCATGCCTCGCGAAAAGAAGTTCCTCACTCCTCGGTGAATTGGGACATTTTTGTTCCCCAGTGGCAGTTCTAATACAGATGGAAGTGCCAGTGAAGATGAGTTTCAAGGTTTTGGTGAGGTTGTGACCAAAACTAATAACCATAATACAGTGGACCCCCGCTTAAGGATCACCTCCCAATGCGACCAATTATGTAAGTGCGTTTGTACGTGTATGTTTGGGGGTCTGAAATGGACTAATCTACTTCACAATATTCCTTATGGGAACAAATTCAGTCAGTACTGGCACCTGAACATACTTCTGGAAT
The DNA here is from genome assembly GCF_038502225.1 of Cherax quadricarinatus. Taxonomy (NCBI): domain Eukaryota; kingdom Metazoa; phylum Arthropoda; class Malacostraca; order Decapoda; family Parastacidae; genus Cherax; species Cherax quadricarinatus. Next base: position 10,541,700 of record NC_091314.1, read on the forward strand.
GAAAAAATATCGTAAACCGGGGGTCCACTGTACTGGTAATAGTGAGGAAAACCCAGACGACCCTCAGCCTTCCACCTCTTGTTCACGTTCAGTTGTACCAGAATCAAAGAGGAAACTCCTATTTTTCCAAATCCCGGACTCAGATGTGAGCATTGGTGATGATAGTGATAGTGAATATGAACTACAAGCTCTTGAAAACAGTTCCAGTAGCGATAGTGAAGTGGAATATTCTCCAGTGAAGCATCAGTATATATGACGATACATGTGCTCTGGTAGTGTGCCATATGCTACTCCAAGGGGAAGGAGTACATCTCGGAGTGCATCCCGTGGCTGTACAACAGGAACAGACAGAGAAAATGAAGATGATAGTGTTGCAATTGGGATGGAAAATGTGCATGGTGGTGCCGGCCATGAGGCACCAGCAGTGGGCCATGCTGCCACCCACACTGCCACCCAAGCCGCTGCCTCAGCTGATCTACAACAAAGGCCACCATCCCCCACCCACCCACCACACCAGCCTCCACAACCACAAACTCCACAACCACAACCACCTGTCAATGTCCAGTACCCACCAGCAGACTGCACCTGGGATTGGCAGGAAGCTGCCAATTTTGTTCCAAATCCCCACCAGTTTGATGAAAGCCAAAGTGGAATACGGCCATGTTGTACACTGGGGAACAATGTCTGTGAACTGGAATGTTTCGAATTATTCTTTGACGAACCCCTGATGGAAATTATTGTCAGGGAAAGAAACAGTTACTACGAGTACACCATGGCAAACACAATACTTTCACCAAAATCACATCTACACAAATGGAAGGAGACAACTGTGGCTGAGATGTATCTTTTCTTTGCCACAATAATGCTTATGCCACATGTGTATAAGCAGTGTGAAATCATACTGGTCAACAGACCGCCTGATAGCAACCCCAGGTTTCAGTGATATAATGGGAATGAATCGATTTGTGCTACTATTACGTATGCTTCACTTCTCAGACAAAACCAGGCCTGACAGAAACCACAGGTTATATAAGATTAGGAATGTGTTTGCGTATCTGAAAGAGAAATTCAATATGTATTTTTATCCCTTCAGGAAGCTTGTAATTGACGAGTCTTTGATTCTGTTCAAAGGAAGACTCTCTTTCAAGCAGTACACACCAAGCAAGAGGAAACGCTTTGGTATAAAGCTGTTTGTGTTTTGTGATTGCTACAGTGGTCTTGTATTGGATATTATTGTGTACACTAGAAGTTATACATTGCAAAATACCAGGAAGTTATTGGGCATCTCTGGTGATGTGGTTAGAACAATGATAGAACTATACCTTGGTAAGGGGCATATATTATATATTGATAACTGGTACACAAGCCCCTCACTCAGTGATTTTTTGCGAGTGAACATGACAGATGTGTGTGGCACAATGCGTGCAAATCCTAAACATATGCCCAGGTTTGACGCTGGCACTCGTAGAGGTGAGGTGCAGATGTTTGCTGCCAATGACATCATGGCATTTTGGTGGCATGACAAACAAGATGTCACACTGTTGTCATCAGTTCACCCTAATGAAATGACAAACACTGGCAGGCAGCATAGAGACAGCAATGAACCTATTCTAAAACCTGCAGCTGTGATTGATTACACCCTCAATATGCACTCAGTGGACAAATGTGACATGCAGATTGGGTTTGCTGATTGTGTTCACAAGAGTTATAAGTGGTACATAAAACTCTTTTTCCATCTTCTGGACATTTCCATGCTCAATGCTTATAATATGTATAAGATGAGGACCAGAAACAAACCACCATATGGCGAATTCTGTTTGTCTGTCATCAGACAAATAGTATTCAAATACCAAGGAACAACACCTGCAATAGAAAACCGCCCACTAAATTATCAACAACTACCTTCTCGTCTGAAGCATGGTGATCACTTCCTAGTAAAACTGCCTGCTACTGCTTTCAAGAAAAAGGCTCAAAAGAGGTGTTACGTCTGTGCACATACAAAAAAACGCCCACAACAATGCAGAGACACTCGTCTTATGTGTGAGGAGTGTAAAACACCACTGTGCATGACACCATGTTTCAGACTTCCACAGACTGCAGAACTTCTAGAAACATTCCCTGTGACTGTATATCTGTATATAAAATATAGAATAATAGTAATAAACAATATTTCATATCGTTTGTGTGTGTAAACAACAATTATAAACAATATAAGGACAACAGTGTCTGTGCAGTTATTGTGTAGCAAATAGAGAAAAAACTTACAAAATATGTAGTGCTCATATTGGTCTCACAGGCCATAAAAGTTACTTGAAATATATATATATATATATATATATAATATATATATATAATAGAAAATAATACCAAAAAACTAAATAAACTAAAACTGGGTGACCGGCAGTCGGCGACATTACCATATGCCGGTCATTTTCTGTCAACTTCACGCCTCCATATCTCGGTAAGTATTGATGGTAAAAATTTTTTGTTTAGCCTATAAGATTTAAAAAAAAAACTATCTTTTCATAATTTTTTTTTTTTTTTTTTTTTTTTTTTTTTTTTTTTTTTTTTTTTTTTTTTTTTTGAAATTTTGGCGACCCTGAGAACAAGTCTGGGAGAGGGCCTGTCAACCCTGAAAGGGTTAACCCAAGGCGTAATCCAGAGTAAGGCCCTGACACTCTTCAATTTTATGAAGGCTGAGAGAAGCAGAGCAGCTGTAGAAGAGAGATCTGAAGTTAGCAGAGGTTGGTTCATGATGTTTATAGAAAGAAGCCATCTTCACATGAAGTGCAAGGTGAAGCAACTAGTTCTGTAGCATGCCACAAGGAGGATAATCTCATTGTTGTCTTATATTAACAAAGACCCATAGCCATCCCAATTTCAACAGCAAGTAGCCCTACCATTCAACAGTTTTCATCATATGCAAAGGATGAAAATAATTTAAGATTAGCAATACAGAACTGTAGACTTATTAGTTTTACTTTTGCATCTTTTTTTTTTTTTTAGGCTTTTTCACATGAAAAATCCAATTAGAATATTTTAACCTCTTCACTGTTGAAAGCCCTGAAATTAAAAGTGCTTCTGAAATGGTAGGAAATCTTTTTCTGAGGGTAATAACACCAAAAATGTGAAATATGATGGAAAAACTTATGGAATTATGCAAGCCCAAATTTAGCCATGTGAGTGTAATTTATGCATTGGCAACTTTGCCTATTTTGTCTTATTTAAGCCAATTTCATTTTTCATTACTTTAGTATGTCTTCTGTTCTATCAATTGAGCACAAGAAATCGCCCATTCAACTATCAGAACTGCCCTATAGAGTGTAAGTAGGTTGGTAACTTGACACATTTTACAAAAAAATTAAAATTGACAATTTAAAAACAGTCCCAAACAAAAACTAGACATTCTAGGTACTAAAACAACATTTCCTCTATTCATTAATCACATCCCCAGGCCTCTCCTTTATCACTTTTTCTCTCTATTTTGAATTCATCACAAAAAATCGAAGACTTACCCTATTTCTTGGACAATAAAATATTCGCAGAAATGATTGATTGGAATTTGTAGCATCCCAATAATTGAAGCAGACCTAGTAAAAATCCATATATGTAACTGGGGGAGGGGGGGTGGGGTGTTATGAGGGCTTACCCATTCTTGGGTAAATCATCAAAAATCAAGTATTTTCCACTACTTTGAGCCTGATTTCATGCTATTTCCATTTTATCAAATGCTGAAAAACAGCCAGTAAAACAATATACAGTAGGGCCTCACTTATATGGTGGGTTAGGTTCCAGGCTATCGCCGGAAAGCAGACATCGCCGAAAGGCAGAACGCCATTTTTTCCATTTATAAATGCATATAAATGCCAGACAACAAGTTTACACTAAATTATATTAAGTTAGTAATAGAACTAGGCAATAAAAACACACAAAGTAAAATACATTCACAGTACATTCATTACTTATCTAAAAGTATTTGTAATCTTAATGTAGGGAGAGAGGTGAGTAGTACTTATTTGTAGGAAGTAAGGTGTAGGTAGCCCAGGTGTAGGTAGCCCTGGCTCCCTGTCTCATACTTAATATACGATATTTAAAACATCCCAGAGAGGTAAAATGCACATACAGTACACTCACTATTTACCTTAAAATATGTGTAGTCTTAATATAGAAAGAGAGGTGAGTAGTATTTATTTGTAGGAAGTCAGTGTAGGTAGCCGTAGGTGTAGCCCGCCTGGGCTACACCTACCAGCTACCTACACTGTGGCCCAGAGCCATATTATTAGCATCTTGTTCACTGAATTTAATCGTTTCTAACAACTACCTTCAGATGCCATCATAAACGAAGGGAGAGGTAATGAATAATTCATGCCGAAAATTGTAAACAAAAGCTGAGTGGTGGAGTGGCTGGGCCAAACGCAGATTCATACACGTTTTCTCTGGTGGCTGAGCAGAGAAAACATAATGTTGTCCCTCCGCCCGGCTACCACACAGGTCCACAAGTATTATTATAAGAGCACATATAAAATATGCAATAAATGCCAGACAACAAGTTTACACTAACTTATATTAAGTTAGCAATAGAAATAGGCATTAAAAACACAATAAAAGGTAAGATACACACAAAGTACACTTATTACTTACCTTAAAATATTAATATATGAGAGGTAAGTGGCAGGGTGTTTATTGAATAAAATCAGAATGGCACACTATCATCCTCTAACTTGGCACTTAACCCGTAAACAGTCCAAGCAGATCTACGTTTACATGTGTAGTGCTACAAAAGCAGATCTATGTTTTTTTTACATATTTTCAAATATAACAAAAAAAAAGTAGATCAAAGTTTTTTTACACATTTTCAAATGTAAAAAAACAAAAAGAAGATCTACTTTTTTTACATACTACTTTCAAATGTTGAAAAAACGTATATATACATTTGGACCGTTTACGGGTTAAAGCAAGACGCTTATGACTCCTCTTTTTATCACAGCTAAGCTTAGACGCCATCATCAATGAGAGCCAACTAGTTAACGAAAGAGTAAACGAGAGAGAGACCGATATACAGAGTTCAGACAATGTAAAAACAAACTGAACAGGTAGTGGGCAATCACTTTGTCAGGCGAAATAAATGGTATTGATGTGTGTCTGCTTTTAGTTCATTCACGTACGTTTGTAAGAGTTTGTGAAACATTTACCTCACAATATTTTTTTATTATAATAACAATTACCTCACAATACAAATAGTACTCTTATATTGTGTACAAGTTAGTACAGAATAAACAAACAGCAACCTCCCATTCTCGTGCAACACACCATTTTTAGAGTGAAGATGATATTATTATTATCATCATCATAATAAAAAAGCGCTAAACCCACAAGGGTCGTGAATTGCTACATATAGAGTGAAGGCATACGAAAGGAATATTTTTATACAGATATCCCCCAGTGTTTGACGAGAGAAAACGTAATCCTTCCGACACTACCTACACAGCAGTTTTGTAAACAAATCTCATACGTCAATTTTTATTCTGTGAGTGTATGTATCATGTTTATATGCTATGTAATGTGTTTCTTATATAATTTTGAGGAAAATATCATAGATGGATTAATGAAAATGTCTATATTAATGTAAAATAAGACATTTAATGTGCCCAAGAGTGATGATTATTACGCACTATTGGCGTCATGAGTAAAGACTCTTAGCGATTTTAATGCGTACCTGCACACCAGCACAGTATGTAATTATATTTAGGTACAGGTACACATAAGTATAATTATCAGAGTACATATAAAACACGCAATAACTATAAAACACTTGAAATTTTGGCAAGTTTCCAGACATAAGAAGATTTGGTCACGGAGAATGTAAACAAACCAGGTGGGGTATGCCGTATTTGAAAGACCGCTTGACGTATAGCAAATTTTGGTCATAATTTGACATTGCCGTATTAGCGGAACGCCATACAGCGGGGCCCTACTGTATCAGAAAACACCTCAAAATTGCCATTTTTAAAGCAAACATGGAGAGAGAAGTTTGCTTTACCCATTATGCACAGCACGAAGCAGATTTTTTTTTATACTGTACACATTCATCACATGTCTAAGCCAAAATTTACTACTCACAGCTTCATCTGAGGGAGCTGGGCTCAAAACATAAACCTACATCAGTAAACCTGGCATTAATAACATAGTTCTACTCATGACACAGTGAAAGGTTTAAAAGAAATCACAAGACTGGTTTATGAGTGTCTTGCACCGAGTCAAAAGTAAATAGACACCTAGCCAGAAGAATTTGGGTTATGCCGGCACAAACTGTAAATGAGCAGTGGAGGGAGAGAGCAAATAGTTGGGAGACATATATTCGAAGATTCACAATGTTCATTTCAATTCAAACAGACAAGCAGGCTGGTTGGTAGCTGGTAGAGAAAGAAGGGAGGTTAAAAGAAACAAGGATTATGGTTGAATTTTTAATTATTTCATTTGCTTTTAGACCATATGTATTCATTTCTGGTACTATATGGCCATTTGGTGCTTATCTGGTATGTTCATATTTTTTAGGTAAAAATAAGTAAAGAAATACAGAATTTTTTCTCAAATTTTGTACTGAACAGTATAGGGATTATGACTGAATTTTAGATCTTACTTTCTCTCAGTTTTTCAACAAGATTAATTTCATTTTTGGATATGACCACTTGGTGCATTTATGGTAAGCTAATATTTTTTGGTAAAGAACAATCAAGAAATGTGGAAATTCACAAAGTCTCAGAATGAATCCCTATATTTTATATGCTATAATAAGTTTACTTTATGCACCACAGGCCAAGAGTGTCTATTACACAAAGTAAGGGACACCTGAATGAGAATTTATATGATGCACCACTTCTATCTCCTCCCCAACTGCTCATGCCCCCCCACTACCACTCATGCCATCTATCAGTCCATGCTTTATGCAGTAGATGCATTCCTGATTGATGGCACATAAAGCAAAATTGCCCATTCCGCTTTTTTTTCTCACTCAGTTTTTACCAAATGCATCATTACTTTGTGAATGTTCATTTCATGAATGAAAGAAGGTCTCGTATTGCTCTGGAAAAGATTGGTTAAGAACTGTAGATTTATTGTTTATGTTGTCCTAGAATGAGAGCCATTGGCTTGCTGGTGGAGGAGAAGAGGGTTGTTGGTGAGGCAAGGCACATTGATGGGTTGGTAGCCTGGGAACTACAGAGGGAGGTTCCAGCTCCGGCTAGACTAGTGTCCGTGTCACTCACTCCTTCACTCACTGCCTCCTCACTCAGTTTTAGTAAGGGAGGAAGACAAGAGCTCATATGTTCTGGATATGTTCAGTGGGTGAGGCACATGACCTGACAACAGCATCCCTCACTCACTGCTGCCTTCAACACACTACATTAATTTAGAGAGATATTTAATGTGAAACTGATTAAATATCAAGTGTTGCTGTACTTGAGTGATTACATACGAGTGAAAATGCACAGCAACCACCCTCTCCAATCACATAAAAGTGAATTTTTAGAAATAAGGTCACCATATGTAAGCAAAATTGCTCATTGGACCATCTAGTTCCACACTAACCATTGTCTACCTGGTATTTTTGGGGATATATTGTACTATTATCCCCTTCTTGTCTATGAATACTGCATAGTGAAAAAGGGATGGACATGATGAGTGTCAACTAATTCCCAGGTATCTATTTACTTTCTTTCAATGCACCAGCCATATCCCACTGAGGTGGGGCGGCCCAAAAGGACAAATGAAAGTTTCTCCTTTTAAATTTAGTAATACATGTATATACAGGAGAAGGGGTTACTAGCCCCTTGCTCCTGGCATTTTAGTCGCCTCTTACGGCATGCATGGTTTACGGAGAAAGAATTCTGTTCCACTTCCCCATGGAAATAAGAGGAAATAAACAAGAACAAGAACTAGAAAGAAAATAAAAGAAAACCCAGAGGGGTATGTATATATATGCTTGTACATATATGTGTATTGTGACCTAAGTGTAAGTAGAAGCAGCAAGATGTACCTGAACTCTTGCACGTTTATGAGACAGAAAAAGGGACACCAGCAATCCTAATCCAATCCTGCTTGGTTAAAAAAAAAAAGGGGGGGGGGGGAGCAAGCTTAAGATTTACCCATGCTTCATCCCAGGCAGGCATGGACAAGTGCTCTTACACTTGTTACTCATGTTAACCTGGCAGTAAAGGTACCTCAAGAATTAGTCAGCTGCTGTGAGTTGCAAACCTGGGAAGAGAACTAGATTACAAAGAAATAGGCCACTCTGTTTAACTTTCTCGGGTTATCCTGAGTTATTAAATCTCTGGGATTAACAATCTGATGACATCTCTTACAAGAAGTCAATATCAACTTAACTACAGTTACAACACATGGGATAGTTTTATGCAAACCAATGCTTATTTACTGCTCAGAGAGTCCCTATACTTAGACAAGTAAGGCTAAGACATCTGCTCATTAACCCTTTCAGGGTTTCGGCCGTACTAGTACGGCTTATGCACCAGTGTCCATGACGTACTAGTACGCATAAATTCTAGCGCCTTCAAATCTAGTGAGAGAAAGCTGGTAGGCCTACATATGAAAGAATGGGTCTATGTGGTCAGTGTGCGTAGTATAAAAAAAATCCTGCAGCACACAGTGTGTAATGAGAAAAAGAAAACTTTGAGTGTTTTTGGATTAAAACAGAGAATTTGCACTATATTTTCGTATGGTATTTATTGTTGTATTCTAGTTTTCCTGGTCTCATTGTGTAGAATGGAAGAAATATTACAGAAACTGAGATGATTTTGACTGGTAAAACCAGTCAAAATCATCTCAGTCAAAATACCTTGAAATTGAGCTCAAAGTAGCAGAAATGTTCAATTTTTACCAAAGTTCAAAAGTAAACAAATCATGCTAAGCGTCCAATACACGTCAACTGGTGAGTCTAATCTTCTTTCACAGGTGCACCAATACTATTTATACCATTTCTACACTAATGCAGTAGTCTGAATAACAGTAAATCTTATTTTTTTTTTTGAGAATACAAATTCAAAGTGGAAAGCAAAAGAAATGTAAGAGGGGCCTAGGGATGTGACTAATGAACAGAGGAAATGTTATTTTAGTGCCAGGAATGTCTTTCTTGTTTATTCTGGACCCAATTTGGAAATTGGCATCTTTTGAAATTTGTGTGAAATTGGCAAAATTGCTAAATTCTGACCACTGTATTGGATAGTTGAAAAGGGTAAATGGGTGGTTTCTTGTACTCATTCGATAGAAAAAATAGAGTTCTAGCAAAATAGTTATGATTTTTGTCGACTAGTACACTGGAATTGGTCGAAAATAGGGCTCAGTGGGCAAAATCACCGATGCGTAAACATCGTCGAGACCGCTAACTCCGCGAGAGCATAATTCCATAAGTTTTCCATCAAATTTCGTACTTTTGGTGTCATTATGATCGGGAAAAGATTCTCTATCTTTTCATAAGAAAAAAATAATTTTATTTTTTTTTTTAAATTTGGGGGACCCTGAGAACAAGTCTCTGAGAGGGCCTGTGGACCCTGAAAGGGTTAATTTGCAGCCTAACAAGACTGAATGACTAGCCAACTGCATAAATAACTTAATTTCTCCTCTCCAAATACAAAAGGATACTTAATGTACAACTCCGTTCATTCTATGCTCAAAGAATCATTTGTATCTTCAAAGGTAATTAATGTTTGTCCATCTCAAGATGAAACTAGACCCCTGTAAGTACTTGATCAACCAGGCTGTGAAGGCTATGAGGGCCTGCAGGCTGCCACCAGCAACAGCCTAGAACTAAGTAGGAAAAATGGGAGCCTGGCCTCAGGCCAAGCTGCAAAGGTAGAACAACTCTTGAAACTGGTCACAGATGTCACAAAGTATATTTATCAGTGTTACAAGATATAATGGATGACAGGAGAGACTCCATGGCTGGAATGTATCCTCAAGTAAATTGATGCCCAATTTATATACTGTACATCAATCATATCCCCAGGCCACTCCTATAATATACTTGTCTTCCATTTTGAATTCATAATCACACAAAAGATAGATTTAACTATTCCTGATAATAAAATATAACCAGGAATAATTGGTCATGGTTTACAGCATCCCCATAATTAAATCACATCTATTAAAAACCTATGAAACAAACCAGGGGGTGTGGGGGGGGTGGGGGTTAACCATCCTCAGGAAAATTGGTAAAAATTGAATACTACTTCCACTACTTTGAAACTAGTTTCAACCTACTTCCCATCCTGAAACCAAATTATCTCTAATTCAATGAAATGTCTTCCATTCTGTCAAATGATATCAAGAACCAGCCAATAAAATAAAAAACATTCAAGAAAACACAAAATTACTATTTTAAACCAAACACAATGTCAATTTTGCTTTTCCCATCATGCACTGTGTGGCATAAGATTTTTTTAACCCTTTGACTGTTTTGGTCGTATACATACGTCTTACAAGCCACCGTTTTTGACGTATATATACTCAAATTCTAGCGGCTTCAAATCAAGCAGGAGAAACCTGGTAGGCCCACATGTGAGAGAATGGGTCTGTGTGGTCAGTGTGCACCATATAAAAAAAATCCTGCAGCACACAGTGCATAATGAGAAAAAAAAAAAACTCCGACCGTTTTTTATTTTAATTAAAATGCCGACTTTGTGGTCTATTTTCGTATAGTATTTATGGTTGTATTCTCGTTTTCTTGGTCTCATTTGATAGAATGGAAAACCTGTTATAGAAATAGAGGTGATTTTGATTGGTTTTACTAAGAAAAAAACCTTGAAATGGAGCTCAAAGTAGGGGAAATGTTTGATTTTTGCCTATGTTCATATGTAAACAAATGATGTCATTTTCCAATAAATGTCCAAGTAGCCATTCTAATATGCAGTCATGAATGGGTTGACATTATTTACACAATTATTACAATATTGTAGTAGTCTGCATAAATCTTCTATTTTTTGTTTAAATAAAAATTCAAAATAGAAAGCAAGAGTAATATCAGAGGGGCCTGGAGACATGACTGATGAACAAAGAAAATGTTATTGTAGAGCCAGGAATGTCTGCATTGTTCATTCTGGACCCTATTTTGAAATTGTCATATTTTTTAATTTTCAGGAAATTTGCCAAATTGCAAATTTCTGACCACATTATTGGGTAGTTGAAATCAGTAAATGGGCAGTTTCTTGTACTCAATCGATAGAAAAAATGGAGTTCTAAAGAAATAGCTATGAGCTTGGTCGACTGGAACAATGGAATCAGCCAAAAATAGGGCTCAAAGTGGGCAAAATCACCGAATCGTAAATATCACCAAGGTCGCTAACTTCGCGAGAACGTAATTCCATAGTTTTCCATCAAATTTCATTCTTTTGGTGTCATTACAATCGGAAAAAGATTCTCAATCATTTCACAAGTTTTTTTTGGGGGGGAGGGGAGGGGGGGGAGGGGGGGAGGGGGGTGGAGGGGGGGAGTTTGCGACACCAGGAGACACCTTAGGAATTGGGGTTGTGACAGTCAAGGGGTTAATATTGTGCACGCTCACTGCACAGACTTTTACTCTCACATCTAGGTCAAAATTTACCATTCACAACTTATCTGAGAGAGCTGGGCTCATGAGAGAACTACATGAGGGAATCTGGCATCAAAAACAGTTCTACATGACAGTCACTTAAAGGGTTAATACAACATTTTACCCAAGTACGGACACAGAAATACATTTCTCTGTTAGGTAAACATGCACTATGAGGTCAGGATTGGGGAAAAACATGTCACACATAAGGTCACTGCAGCAGGTAACACATGAGGTCTTAATTGCAAGATCAAGTTTGCTGAGGCCAGATATCAGGAAGGGGGAGGGAGGGGGATAAGGTGACATATTATAATTATTACAAGAATCATGAATATGGGCAATTGGTTCAGCCAATATACATTCCACTCTTTTCCTGAATGGGTTTTGGCGAGACAGATTGTCTCTGCTTCCAAAATTTTATGTCTGGCCCTGTCATTCTCACAGTGTAATAGCTGTGCTCTTCCCCAGCCCATGACCTGAGTATGAAGGTTACGGTGGACTATGCAAGTGTTGGTTTCACCTCTCCTGCAGGCATATTTATATTCCTGAAGGAGTGTCTGAAGGTCTTTGACAGTCTCCCCCAACCCAGAACTTATCACAACTGCCACAAAGTATGGTGTTCATGCCTACTGTGCAAATAGTTTCTGATCTTTTTGATAGTTTTGGTAGAAAGGACTGCTACATCCGTGCTAGCTTTTTGGAGAATTGGGGCAACAGTAATGGCAGTCTGCCCAGTGGGGAAGGCTACTGATGTTGGAATCTTCATTGGGCATGCTGTGAATGAGGAAGGCTTTGTTTGTGGGAGTGGATAATGTGAATTGGGAATTTTAGGCTCATGAATACCTCGTCAATAAATAAATAAATAAATATACAGTGGACCCCCGGCATTCGATATTAATCCTTTCCTGAGAGCTCATCGAATACCGATAACATCGAAAACCGAATCAATTTTCCTCATAAGAAATAATGGAAATCAAATTAATCCGTGCAAGACACCCAAAAGTATGAAAAAAAAATTTTTACTACATGAAATATTAAGTTTAATGCAATAGAATAATTACAATAACAATACAATAATTGACACTTACCTTTAATGAAGATCTGGTGATGATTGATGGGATGGGAGGAGGGGAGAGGTGTTAGTGTTTAGAAGGGGAATCCCTTTCCATTAGGAATTGAGGTAGCAAGTCCTTTTCCGGGGTTACTTCCCTTCTTCTTTTAATGCCACTAGGACCAGCTTGAGAGTCACTGGACTTCTGTCGCACAACATAACTGGCAGCCTCACCATGCCTCATCACACTATGTATGCCACTACGATTCTTAAATCTTTCAAACCAACCTTTGCTGGCCTTAAATTCACTCACATCACCACTAGTTGCAGGCAATTTCTTTACCAAATCATCATGCAACTGCCTAGCATTTACACAAATGATCGCTTGAGAGATGCTATCTCCTGCTCTCTGTTTTTCATTTATCCACACCAATAACAATCTCTCAACATTTTCTAACACTTGCGGTCGCTGTTTCGTAATCACAGTAGCACCTTTTGCAAGAACAGCTTCTTTGATTGCCGTTTTCCTGGTCACTATAGTAGAGACGATTGATTGGGGTTTATTATACAACCTGACCAGCTCCAACACACGCACTCCACTTTCATACTTTGCAATTATCTCTTTCTTCATTTCATAAGTCATTAGCGACTTTTTTCTCGAAGGGTTGGCACTAGAAGCTTTCTTGGGGCCCATGGTGACTTATTTTGCAGAAACAAGCACCAAACACAGTGATAATATGGATAATATGGATAATATGGAATGTACCGAATGTATCCTTAGATGCACGCACACTGGCTGGCTTGTAAACGCTAGCACACACGGGGCAGTTCAGGCCACACGTGGACAGGTCTCGTACGAATCGTATCGAATACCGGGTTTTCAATCGAATACTGAGGAAAATTTTTTTGTTAAAACGCATCGAAAACCGGATTTATCGAATACCGATGCCATCGAATACCGGGGGCCCACTGTACATATATATATACAGTGGACCCCCGGTTAACGATAATTTTTCACTCCAGAAGTATGTTCAGGTGCCAGTACTGACCGAATTTGTTCCCTTAAGGAATGTTGTGAAGTAGATTAGTCCATTTCAGACCCCCAAACATACACGTACAAACGCACTTACATAAATACACTTACATAATTGGTCGCATTTGGAGGTGATCGCTATGCGGGGGTCCACTGTATATATAATATATATATAAATATATATATAATATATATATAAATATATATATAATATATATATAAATATATATTTATAGACACACACACATATATATATATATATACATATATATATATATACATATATATATATATACATATATATATATATACACATATATATACATATATATATATATACATATATATATATATATATATACACATATATATACATATATATATATATATATACATATATATGCATATATATACATATATATATATATACATATATATATATATATATATATATATACATATATATACATATATATACATATATATACATATATATACATATATATACATATATATACATATATATATATATATATATATATATATATATATATATATATATATATATTTATATACAAATATATATTTTTTTTCAACAAGTCAGCTGTCTCCCACCGAGGCAGGGTGACTCAAAAAGAAAGGAAATCCCCAAAAAGAAAATACTTTCATCATTATTCAACACTTTCACCTCATTCACACATAATCACTGTTTTTGCAGAGGTGCTCAGAACACAACAGTTTAGAAGCATATTCGTATAAGGATACACAACATATCCCTCCAAACTGTTAATATCCCGAACCCCTTCTTTAGAGTGCAGGCATTGTACTTCCCATTTCCAGGACTCAAATCCGGCTATATAAAAATAACCGGTTTCCCTGAATCCCTTCACTAAATATTACCCTGCTCACACTCCAACAGCTCATCAGGTCCCAAATACCATTCGTCTCCATTCACTCCTATCAAACACGCTCATGCTGGAAGTCCAAGCCCCTCACCCACAAAACCTCCCTTACCCCCTCCATCCAACCTTTTCGAGGATGATCCCTACTCCGCCTTCCTTCCCCTACAGATTTATACGCTCTCCATGTCATTCTACTTTGATCCATTCTCTCTAAATGACCAAACCACCTCAACAACCCCTCTTCAGCCCTCTGACTAATACTTTTATTAACTCCACACCTTCTCCTAATTTTCACACTTCGAATTTTCTGCATAATACTTACACCACACACTGCCCTTAGACAGGACATCTCCACTGCCTCCAACCGCCTCCTCGCTGCAGCATTTACAACCCAAGTTTCACACCCATATAAGAGTGATGGTACCACTATACTTTCATACATTCCCTTCTTTGCCTCCATAGATAACGTTTTTTGCCTCCACATATACCTCAACACACCACTCACCTTTTTCCTTCATCAATTTTATGATAAACCTCATCCTTCATAAATCCATCCGCTGACACGTCAGCTCCTAAGTATATCTGAAAACATTCACTTCCTCCATACTCCTCCTCTCCAATTTGATATCCAATTTTTCTTTATCTAAATCATTTGATACCCTCATCACCTCACTCTTTTCTATGTTCACTTTCAACTTTCTACCTTTACACACACTCTCAAACTCGTCCACTAACCTTTGCAATTTTTCTTTAGAATCTCCCATAAGCACAGTATCATCAGCAAAAAGTAACTGTCAATTCCCATTTTGTATTCGATTCCCCATAATTTAATCCTACCCCTCTCCCGAACACCCTAGCATTTACTTCTTTTACAACCCCATCTATAAATACATTAAACAACCATGGTGACATTACACATCCCTGTCTAAGACCTACTTTTACCAGGAAGTAGTCTCCCTCTCTTCTAGACACCCTAACCTGAGCCTCACTATCCTCATAAAAACTCTTTACAGCCTTTAGTAATTTACCACCTATTCCATATACAGCGGAACCTCTACTTGCGAGTTTAATCCGTTCCATGACCTTAATTGAAATGCAATTAATCCGTTCCAGTGGAATTCTGTACTTCAACAATTTCGCTAATATCAACTCTACGGCTTATTTATCTATCTCACTTCATCTAATATGACATAAACAATATAAATAACATAGAAACCTGATATATACTCTAAAATGAATAAAATATGTCATTCATGTAGTGGTATGGGCGGTGTCGGCGGTGGACGAGAGTTTGTCTGGACACCGGGCAAAATACTTCATGAATAATTTCGCTAACATCATCTATACGGCTTATTTATATATCACAGTTCATCTAATATGACATAACAGACAATATAAATAACATAGAAACACGATATATACTCTAGAATGAATAAAATATGTCATTATGTAACAGGTGGAGGCAGCCACAACCGCTCCTCTTTGTTGTGGTAAACACTGCCATCTAGTGACGGCCTTTTGAAGCCGTCTATTATTATAATTATTATATGTAGGACATTATTATTATATATATATTATTATTATACATATATTATTATCATTATTATTATTGTATTATACTATTATTATTATTATATGTATTGTTATTCTTCATATTATTATTATTATACATATTATTTTTATTATTATTATCGTTATTATTATTATTATATAAATTATTTGTAATTTTTATTCACACAAAAAATATAAGATTTACTGTCATTCCTTATTGCAATACAGTGGACCCTCGCACACCGCTGGCATCACATAACGTTAAATCCACATAGCGATACATTTTATCGCTAAAATTTTGCCTCGCATAGCGCTAAAAAACTCGCTCAAAGCTATTCGTCCGAGACGCGTTTATGTGCAGCCTGAGCCAGCCTCACATGTTCCGCCGGTAGCATTGTTTACAAGCCAGCCTCCGCGGTAACATCCAAGCATACAATCGGAACATTTCGTATTATTACAGTGTTTTTGGTGATTTCATCTGCAAAATAAGTGACCATGGGCCCCAAGAAAGCTTCTAGTGCCAACCCTACAGGAATAAGGGTGAGAATTACTATAGAGATGAAGAAAGAGATCATTGCTACTATTGTGTCCAAGAAAACGGCAATCAAGGAAACTGTTCTTGCCAAAGGTGCAACTGTGTTTTCGAAACAGAGATCGCAAGTGATAGAAAATGTTGAGAGACTCTTATTGGTGTGGATAAACGAAAAACAGACAGCAGGAGATAGCATCTCTCAAGCGATCATAAGTGAAAAGGCTAGGAAGTTGCTTCAGGATTTATTTAGAAAAATGCCTGCAACTAGTGATGATGTGAGTGAATTTAAGGCCAGCAAAGGTTGGTTTGAGATATTTAAGAAGCATAGTGGCATACATAGTGTGATAAGGAATGGTGAGGCTGCCAGTTCAGACCACAAAGCAGCTGAAAAATATGTGCAGGAATTCAAGGAGTACATAGACAGTGAAGGACTGAAACCTGAACAAGTGTTTAATTGTGACGAAACAGGCCTGTTTTGGAAGAAAATGCCAAGCAGGACCTACATTACTCAGGAGGAAAAGGCACTCCCAGGACATAAGCCTATGAAAGACAGGCTTACTCTGTTAATGTGTGCCAATGCTAGTGGTGATTGCAAAGTGAAGCCTTTATTAGTGTATCACTCTGAAACTCCCAGATCATTCAGGCAAAAGAATATCCTCAAGGCTAATTTGTGCATGCTGTGGAGGGCAAACAGTAAGGCATGGGTCACTAGGGACTTTTTCTATGACTGGTTATACCAAGCATTTGCCCCCAATGTGAAAAATTACCTATTTGAAAAGAAATTAGACCTTAAGTGCCTCCTGGTATTAGACAATGCCCCTGGTCATCCTACAGACTTGGCAGAGCGACTTTATGGGGACATGAGCTTCATTAAGGTCAAGTTTTTGCCTCCTAATACCACTCCTCTCCTGCTGCCCATGGACCAGCAGGTTATTGCAAACTTTAAAAAACTGTACACAAAAGCTCTGTTTGAAAGGTGCTTTGTAGTGACCTCAGAAACTCAACTGACTCTAAGAGAGTTTTGGAGAGATCACTTTAATATCCTCAATTGTGTAAACCTTATAGGTAAGGCTTGGGAGGGAGTGACTAAGAGGACCTTGAACTCTGCTTGGAAGAAACTGTGGCCAGAATGTGTAGATCAAAGGGATTTTGAAGGATCTGAGACTAACCCTGAGAGGCGTATGCCAGTTGAGGAATCAATTGTGGCATTGGGGAAGTCCTTGGGGTTGGAGGTTAGTGGGGAGGATGTAGAAGAGTTGGTGGAGGAGGACAATGAAGAACTAACCACTGATGAGCTGCTAGATCATCTTCAACAGCAAGAGGGCAGACCTGAGGAAACTGCTTTGGAGGAGGGGAGAAAGAAACTGAAGAAGTTGCCTACTTCAAAGATTAAGGAAATCTGTGCAATGTGGCTTAAAGTGCAAACCTTTATGGATGAAAATCACCCTCAGACAGCTGTTGCAAGCCGTGTTGGCAACCTGTACACCGACAGTGTTGTGAACCACTTTAGGAAAGTCATAAAGGAACGAGAGGCACAGACCTCTATGGACAGATATGTTGTGTGACAGAAGTCCAGTGACTCTGAAGCTAGTCCTAGTGGCATTAAAAGAAGAAGGGAAGTAACCCCAGAAAAGGACTTGACACCTCAAGTACTAATGGAAGGGGATTCCCCTTCTAAACACTAAGACCATCAACACTCTCCCCTCCTCCCATCCCATCAATCATCACCAGATCTTCAATAAAGGTAAGTGTCATGTAACTATGCATGTCTTCTTCAGTTTGTGTGTATTAAAATTAATATTTCATGTTGTAAAAAAAAATTTTGTTCATACTTTTGGGTGTCAGGAACGGATTAATTTGATTTCCATTATTTCTTATGGGGAAAATTAATTCGCTTAATTTGATTTCCATTATTTCTTATGGGGAAAATTAATTCGCATAACAATAATTTCGCATAACATTGAGCTCTCAGGAACGGATTAATAGCGTTATGCGAGGGTCCACTGTAATTGTATAAATATGTCAACCCATTCACGACTGCATATTGTAATGGACAGTGACGTCATTTGTATACTCTGAAACAGCCAAGCAATGGACCATTTCTCCTAGGTTGAGCTCAATTTCAAGGCACTTTTCGTCATGAAAGCAATCAAAATCATATCTATTTCTGTAATATATCTTCCATTCTATCAAATGAGACCCAAAAACGTGAATACAACCATAAAAAACATTTAAAATTACCGCTAAGGGGTGGCTAATTGCTGAGAAGTGAACTCCATTATTTATGCTTAGATTTCTTTCATTATTATTATTATTATTATTATTATTATTATTATTATTATTATTATATCACACAAAAAATAAGATTTACTGTGATGTCATTTGTTTACACTGAAACAGCCAAGCAATGGACCATTTCTCCTAGGTTGAGCTCTATTTCAAGGTACTTTTCATCGTGAAAGCAATCAAAATCATATCTATTTATGTAATATATCTTCCATTCTATCAAATGAGACAAAAAAAACGAGAATACAACCATAAAAACCATTCAAAATTACCACTAAGGGGTGGCTAATTGCTGAGAAGTGAACTCCATTATTTATGCTGAGATTTCTTTCATTTTTGGTGTATGTTAAGAAGCATCTTTCCATCATACATTGCCCAAGTTTCAATAAGATAGTCCAGCAAACAAATG
Source organism: Cherax quadricarinatus (assembly GCF_038502225.1). Classification (NCBI taxonomy): domain Eukaryota; kingdom Metazoa; phylum Arthropoda; class Malacostraca; order Decapoda; family Parastacidae; genus Cherax; species Cherax quadricarinatus. Next base: position 10,561,063 of record NC_091314.1, read on the forward strand.
AGATACAATTCTCGAGATCAAGAGCAAGAGTTCCTCGCCAGTGTCAAGGAACCTGCCTTGAGGTCTGCTCACTTGTGGAAATTTTGCTCGCGTATGGAAGCAAAAAATTGACCCATCGACTGCTCGTATTTGGAAAAACTCGCACGTGGACACGCTCGCAAGTAGAGGTTCCACTGTACAGTGGACCCTCAACCAACGATGGCATCGTCTAACGTTAAATCCGACTAGCGATACATTTTAACGCAAAATTTTTGCCTCGACTTGCGCTATAAAACTCGACTAACACGATTCGTTCCATCTGAGACGCGTCCACTTGTGGCCAGTGTTTACAAGCCAGCCAGCCACTGCGGTCCCATCCAAACATACAATCGGAACATTTCATATTATCACGTTTTTAGTGACTGCACCTGCAGAATAAGTCACCACGGGCCCCAAGAAAGCTTCTGGTGCCAACCCTACAGCAAAAAGGGTGAGAATTACTATGGATATGAAGAAAG
>NC_091314.1:10561659-10636659 GCF_038502225.1 Cherax quadricarinatus
ACCTAACATCCTTTCCCCTCCACAAACTCTCCCCTCAAGGGAGGTTCCTTGACATTGGTGAGGGGCTCTTGATCTAGGGAATTGGATCTGTGCTCCAGTTCCCTGAATTGAGCCTGAATGCCTTCCATCCCCCCACAGGCGCTGTATAATCCTACGGGTTTAGCGCTCCCCCATGATTATAATAATAATATTCCACAAACTCTCATGGCCGCTTTGTTTGCAAGATTTACAATGTGGTTCTTCATAGTCAGTTTGGAGTTAAATTTCATCAAAAGGATATCACCTTCATCCCCGGGTACCAACACACACACACACACACACACACACACACACACACACCAAGCAGGGATAACAGGGAAGGCACTACAATGGATCAGGGAATACTTGTCAGGAAGACAGCAGCGAGTCATGGTACGTGGCGAGGTGTCAGAGTGGGCACCTGTGACCAGCGGGGTCCCGCAGGGGTCAGTCCTAGGACCAGTGCTGTTTCTGGTATTTGTGAACGATATGACGGAAGGAATAGACTCTGAGGTGTCCCTGTTTGCAGATGACGTGAAGTTGATGAGAAGAATACACTCGATCGAAGACCAGGCAGAACTACAAAGGGATCTGGACAGGCTGCAGAACTGGTCCAGCAATTGGCTCCTGGAGTTCAATCCCACCAAGTGCAAAGTCATGAAGATTGGGGAAGGGCAAAGAAGGCCGCAGACGGAGTACAGTCTAGGGGGTCAGAGACTACAAACCTCACTCAAGGAAAAAGATCTTGGGGTGAGTATAACACCAGGCACATCTCCTGAAGCGCACATCAACCAAATAACTGCTGCAGCATATGGGCGCCTAGCAAACCTCAGAACAGCATTCCGACATCTTAATAAGGAATCGTTCAGGACCCTGTACACCGTATACGTTAGGCCCATATTGGAGTATGCGGCACCAGTTTGGAACCCACACCTAGCCAAGCACGTAAAGAAACTAGAGAAAGTGCAAAGGTTTGCAACAAGACTAGTCCCAGAGCTAAGAGGTATGTCCTACGAGGAGAGGTTAAGGGAAATCAACCTGACGACACTGGAGGACAGGAGAGATAGGGGGGACATGATAACGACATACAAAATACTGAGAGGAATTGACAAGGTGGACAAAAACAGGATGTTCCAGAGATTGGACACAGTAACAAGGGGACACAGTTGGAAGCTAAAGACACAGATGAATCACAGGGATGTTAGGAAGTATTTCTTCAGCCACAGAGTAGTCAGTAAGTGGAATAGTTTGGGAAGCGATGTAGTGGAGGCAGGATCCATACATAGCTTTAAGCAGAGGTACGATAAAGCTCACGGCTCAGGGAGAGTGACCTAGTAGCGATCAGTGAAGAGGCGGGGCCAGGAGCTCGGACTCGACCCCCGCAACCTCAACTAGGTGAGTACAACTAGGTGAGTACACACACACACACACACACACACACACACACACACACACACACACACACACACACACACACACACACACACACACACACAAACACACACAAACACACACAAACACACACACACACACTTGTTCAACTCCAAAGACAAGTACATTTTTACTTAAGTTTTCGTTACATAACAAAAAAATCTTAAAGGTTATGAGCATAAGTGGATGTTATGGTCACAGCAAGCTACTGTAGATTTAACCCAGCATTACCCACTTATACGGTGCCAAGTGGCCTGGTGGCAAAAGCTCTCGCTTCACACGGTGAGAGTCCGGGTTCGATTCCCGAAGGGGTAGAAACATTGTATGTGTTTCCCTACATGTCAAAGACCTGGGAGTAATCATGTCGGAGGATCTCACCTTCAAGGACCATAACATTGTATCAATCGCATCTGCTAGAAAAATGACAGTATGGATAATGAGAACCTTCAAAACTAGGGAGGCCAAGCCCATGATGACACTCTTCAGGTCACTTGTTCTATCTAGGCTGGAATATTGCTGCACACTAACAGCACCTTTCAAGGCAGGTGAAATTGCTGACCTAGAAAATGTACAGAGAACCTTCACGGCGCGCATAACGGAGATAAAACACCTCAATTACTGGGAGCGCTTGAGGTTCCTAAAACTGTATTCCCTGGAATGCAGGCGGGAGAGATACATGATTATATACACCTGGAAAATCCTAGAGGGACTAGTACCGAACTTGCACACGAAAATCTCTCACTACGAAAGCAAAAGACTTGGCAGACGATACAACATCCCCCCAATGAAAAGCAGGGGTGTCACTAGCACGTTAAGAGACCATACAATAAGTGTCAGGGGCCCGAGACTGTTCAACTGCCTCCCAACATACATAAAGGGGATTACCAACAGACCCCTGGCAGTCTTCAAGCTGGCACTGGACAAGCACCTAAAGTCAGTTCCTGACCAGCCGGGCTGTGGCTCGTACATTGGTTTGCGTGCAGGCAGCAGCAACAGCCTGGTTGATCAGGCTCTGATCCACCAGGAGGCCTGGTCACAGACCGGGCCGCGGGGGCGTTGACCCCCGGAGCTCTCTCCAGGTAAACTCCAGGTAAACACCAGTTGTCTATGTTCACCCATCAGTAAAATGGGTACTTGGGTGTTAGTCGACTTGTGTGGGTCGCACCCTGGGACAAAACTGACCTAATTTTCCGAAATGCTCTGCATAACAAGCGGCTTTCTATATACTGTAGTATTATGTCAATAATGTCAGCTACGCCTGTTACCTTGTACACGTGGAAATATAAACACATATACAGTATAATGTGATTCTTTATTAATAACGTGACTAATGGTTAATGTTTAGCAATGAGAACGTTTAAGGGCCATAAACCGAACAGTAGAATGCTTTTCAACTTTATTAATGATAAAGTAAGTAATCGTAGTAATATTGAGGAAACATAAACTCAATACCACTTTGAGTACAGGCAACAGATCCTACATTTATTCATCTTCAACAATGCAAAAAAAACAAACTTGAAAAATAAAGAAAAACATTGCATTATCAAAGAAACACTAGTTCAAATTTGACCTTGAGTACAGGTAACATCTCAGTGAATCTGATCTCACATTTCCTTGCCTTCAGTCCTACAAAATCATCTAACACATCATCAGAATCAATGATTTTCCCTATATAGGCCTATTTGTACTCTGTAATAATGTAATAAGCTATATAGAAAAGAAGAATTTTTCTCTTATGTTGGTGCAACACTGTTTTGTGCATTAGTGTCACTGTCTTTAGAGCCTCTATGGTGTCACCCCCTAAATAGTGTCACCTGGGGCGCCCCCCCCCCTTACGACGCCACTGCTTTCAACAGTCAGGTAGAACCTGGCACAGGATAAATTCTTGCATCACTGCGTTTAGTACTTTTTTTTAAAAATCATGACGTAAAGTGTGAGGCCGACCTTGTTGGTAGGCTTCGTATAAATCTTGAACTGCAATTTAGCTTTCACTGGTGTTCTGTATAGGAGTGTGTCAAGGCAGGGAAGCTTACCCTCCGTTTAATGTAAACTTGCTAATTAATAATATATTGTTGATTTAATGTAACTGCTCTTGTATGTTCAGACATGTGAAGACTAGGATAATGTTCACATGCCGAAGCCAAGTAATGCCGTTCGGAACTATAGAGTAAAAGCGTTCGGTTTTCAGGTTTTCCAGGACTGCCCTTAAGGGACAGCCTATGGCCAGGCTAGAACATTGTTTGAAAAACTTGTCTTCAAAGCAGAAGTTAAACTTGACACACAGGTCCACCAAGGCTGTAAAGCTCAGGCGGGGCAAAGAGAGGTTGTGTACATTAGAGATAATCCAAAATTTCCGGTGCTACTTTGAAATAATATTACACAAACAAGCTCTTGTGATAACACTGTTGTCATACTTAAAATGACTTCGCCAATAAAAATGAACTTTATTGACTTAATACTTAGGGAGATTGACACAAGTCAGTCCATCTATCATCATTCCATCATACAGGAGGAGCCACATGTCTATGGGCATCCAACAAGATAAGCAGACTCTTGGATGTCACTACCGCCCGGCTCCGGCTGGGTTACAAGTATCTTTGGCAGGTTAAATCACCACCACCAGATGTAGACCAAACGAAATGTAAACTTTGCCAGATGGACTATTGTCACACCTTGCGTCATTGTGTACTGGAGCGCGATAAAATTAATGAATTTAGAAACAACTCACTCAGAAATGTTCAAGAAATGGCGAAGTATTTTATCCACAGTGGTATATTACAGACCATTCTGGAGAAATACCGACTTTGCTAGCTGTAAATAAAGCATTATCATGTGTGTGTGTGTGTGTGTGTATGTGTATGTGTATGTGTATGTGTGTGTGTGTGTGTGTGTGTGTGTGTGTGTGTGTGTGATAAGATAAGATAAGATAAGATTTCGTTCGGATTTTTAACCCCGGAGGGTTAGCCACCCAGGATAACCCAAGAAAGTCAGTGCGTCATCGAGGACTGTCTAACTTATTTCCATTGGGGTCCTTAATCTTGTCCCCCAGGATGCGACCCACACCAGTCGACTAACACCCAGGTACCTATTTGCTGCTAGGTGAACAGGACAACAGGTGTAAGGAAACATGTCGAAATGTTTCCACCCGCCGGGAATCGAACCCGGGCCCTCCGTGTGTGAAGCGGGAGCTTTAGCCACCAGGCCACCGTGTGTGTGTGTGCATGTGTGCATGTGTGTGTGTGTGTGTGTGTGTGTGTGTGTGTGTGTGTGTGTGCTACAGCTATTCAAGTACCTAACAGCAGAGCTGTTCTCACCTAGTGTGTGTGCATATGTTTACGTAAACAGTCCTTATTTCCCACGTATGTACTACATATGTATTAGTGCTTCATGTCTGTCTCCTCTTTTAAAGATTGGGACTACATTTGCTGTCTTCCATGCCTCAGGCAATCTCCCTGTTTCGATAGATGTATTGAATATTGTTGTTACAGGTACACATAGCACTTCTGCTCCCTCTCTCAGGACCCATGGAGAGATGTTATGCGGCCCCATTGCCTTTGAGGTATCTAGCTCACTCAGAAGCCTCTTCACTTCTTCCTCGGTTGTGTACTGTGTCCAGCACTTGGTGGTGTACCCCGCCTCTCCATCTTTCTGGAGCCCCTTCTGTTTCCTCTGTGAACACTTCTTTGAATCTCTTGTTGCGTTCCTCACATACTTCATGGTCATTTCTTGTTGTCTCTCCTCCTTCCTTCCTTAGCCTGATTACCTGGTCCTTGACTGTTGTTTTCCTCCTGATGTGGCTGTATAACAGCTTCGGGTCAGATTTGGCTTTCGCTGCTATGTCGTTTTCATATTGTCACTGGGCCTCCCTTCTTATCTGTGCACATTAATTTCTGGCTCTACGACTGCTCTCCTTATTCTCTTGGGTCCTTTGCCATCTATATTTCTACCATTCCCTAGCACACTTGGTTTTTGCCTCCCTGCACCTTTGGGTGAACCATAGGCTCATCCTGGCTTTTTCATTATTCCTGTTACCCTTGGTACAAACCTCTCCTCAGCCTCCTTGCACATTGTTATTACATATTCCATCATCTCATTAACTGACTTCCCTGCCAGTTCTCTGTCCCACTGAACTCTGTTCAGGAAGTTCCTCATTCCCGTTTAGTGGATCAGAGCCTGATCAACCAGGCTGTTGCTGCTGGCTGCACGCAAACCAACGTACGAGCCACAGCCCGGCTGGTCAGGAACCGACTTTAGGTGCTTGTCCAGTGCCAGCTTGAAGACTGCCAGGGGTTTACCTGGAGAGAGTTTCGGGGGTCAACGCCCCCGCGGCCCGGTCTGTGACCAGGCCTCCTGGTGGATCAGCGCCTGATCAACCAGGCTGTTGCTGCTGGCTGCACGCAAACCAACGTACGAGCCACAGCCCGGCTGATCAGGAACTGACTTTAGGTGCTTGTCCAGTGCCAGCTTGAAGACTGCCAGGGGTCTGTTGGTAATCCCCCTTATGTGTGCTGGGAGGCAGTTGAACAGTCTCGGGCCCCTGACACTTATTGTATGGTCTCTTAACGTGCTAGTGACACCCCTGCTTTTCATTGGGGGGATGGTGCATCGTCTGCCAAGTCTTTTGCTTTCGTAGTGAGTGATTTACGTGTGCAAGTTCGGTACTAGTCCCTCTAGGATTTTCCAGGTGTATATAATCATGTATCTCTCCCTCCTGCGTTCCAGTGAATACAGGTTTAGAAACCTCAAGCGCTCCCAGTAATTGAGGTGTTTTATCTCCGTTATGCGCGCCGTGAAAGTTCTCTGTACATTTTCTAGGTCGGCAATTTCACCTGCCTTGAAAGGTGCTGTTAGAGTGCAGCAATATTCCAGCCTAGATAGAACAAGTGACCTGAAGAGTGTCATCATGGGCTTGGCCTCCCTAGTTTTGAAGGTTCTCATTATCCATCCTGTCATTTTTCTAGCAGATGCGATTGATACAATGTTATGGTCCTTGAAGGTGAGATCCTCCGACATAATCACTCCCAGGTCTTTGACGTTGGTGTTTCGCTCTATTTCGTGGCCAGAATTTGTTTTGTACTCTGAAGATTTAATTTCCTCATGTTTACCATATCTGAGTAATTGAAATTTCTCATCGTTGAACTTCATATTGTTTTCTGCAGCCCACTGAAAGATTTGGTTGATGTCCGCCTGGAGCCTTGCAGTGTCTGCAATGGAAGACACTGTCATGCAGATTTGGGTGTCATCTGCAAAGGAAGACACGGTGCTGTGGCTGACATCTTTGTCTATGTCGGATATGAGGATGAGGAACAAGATGGGAGCTAGTACTGTGCCTTGTGGAACAGAGCTTTTCACCGTAGCTGCCTCGGACTTTACTCTGTTGACGACTACTCTCTGTGTTCTGTTAGTGAGGAAATTATAGATCCATCGACCGACTTTTCCTGTTATTCCTTTAGCGCGCATTTTGTGCGCTATTACGCCATGGTCACACTTGTCGAAGGCTTTTGCAAAGTCTGTATATATTACATCTGCATTCTTTTTGTCTTCTAGTGCATTTAGGACCTTGTCGTAGTGATCCAGTAGTTGAGACAGACAGGAGCGACCTGTTCTAAACCCATGTTGCCCTGGGTTGTGTAACTGATGGGTTTCTAGATGGGTGGTGATCTTGCTTCTCAGGACCCTTTCAAAGATTTTTATGATATGGGATGTTAGTGCTATTGGTCTGTAGTTCTTTGCTGTTGCTTTACTGCCCCCTTTGTGGAGTGGGGCTATGTCTGTTGTTTTTAGTAACTGAGGGACGACCCCCGTGTCCATGCTCCCTCTCCATAGGATGGAAAAGGCTCGTGATAGGGGCTTCTTGCAGTTCTTGATGAACACAGAGTTCCATGAGTCTGGCCCTGGGGCAGAGTGCATGGGCATGTCATTTATCGCCTGTTCGAAGTCATTTGGCGTCAGGATAACATCGGATAGGCTTGTGTTAATCAAATTTTGTGGCTCTCTCATAAAAAATTCATTTTGATCTTCGACTCTCAGTCTGGTTAGCGGCTTGCTAAAAACTGAGTCATATTGGGACTTGAGTAGCTCACTCATTTCCTTGCTGTCATCTGTGTAGGACCCATCTTGTTTAAGTAGGGGCCCAATACTGGGCGTTGTTCTCGATTTTGATTTGGCATAGGAGAAGAAATACTTTGGGTTTCTTTCGATTTCATTTATAGCTTTTAGTTCTTCCCGCGATTCCTGACTCCTAAAGGATTCTTTTAGCTTAAGTTCGATGCTTGCTATTTCTCTGACCAGTGTCTCCCTGCGCATTTCAGATATATTGACCTCTTTTAGCCGCTCTGTTATTCTTTTCCGTCGCCTGTAAAGGGAGCGCCTGTCTCTTTCTATTTTACATCTACTCCTCCTTTTTCTTAGAGGAATAAGCCTTGTGCATACATCGAGTGCCACCGAGTTAATCTGTTCTAGGCATAAGTTTGGGTCTGTGTTGCTTAGTATATCTTCCCAGCTTATATCGGTTAGGACTTGGTTTACTTGGTCCCACTTTATGTTTTTGTTATTGAAGTTGAATTTGGTGAATGCTCCCTCGTGACTAGTCTCATTTTGTCGGTCTGGGGCTCCTCGCATACATGTCTGAACCTCAATTATGTTGTGATCTGAGTATATTGTTTTTGATATGGTGACATTTCTTATCAGATCATCATTGTTAGTGAATATGAGGTCTAGTGTATTCTCCAGTCTAGTAGGCTCTATTATTTGCTGGTTTAAATTGAATTTTGTGCAGAGATTTAAAAGCTCGTGTGAGTGTGAGTTTTCATCAGAGCTGCCTCCTGGTGTTATTACTGCAACAATATTATTTGCTATATTCCTCCATTTTAGGTGCCTTAAGTTGAAATCCCCCAGGAGCAAGATGTTGGGTGCAGGAGCTGGAAGATTTTCCAGACAGTGGTCAATTTTTAACAGCTGTTCCTGGAATTGCTGGGATGTTGCATCCGGAGGCTTGTAGACTACCACAATGACTAGGTTTTGGTTCTCGACCTTTACTGCTAAAACTTCCACTACGTCATTTGAGGCATTAAGCAGTTCTGTGCAAACAAGTGACTCTGCAATGTACAGGCCAACCCCCCCCTTTTGCCTGTTCACTCTGTCACATCTGTATAGGTTGTAACCTGGGATCCATATTTCATTGTCCAAGTGATCCTTTATGTGGGTCTCAGTGAAAGCCGCGAATATTGCCTTTGCCTCTGCAAGCAGTCCACGAATGAAAGGTATTTTGTTGTTTGTTGCTGGCTTTAGACCCTGTATATTTGCAAAGAAGAATGTTATCAGACTGGTGGTATTGTTGGTCCTGGGGGGGGATTTTTTTCCGGCATTAGTATCTGTATCTGTTGGTCTGTTGGTAATCCCCCTTATGTATGCTGGGAGGCAGTTGAACAGTCTCGGGCCCCTGACACTTATTGTATGGTCTCTTAACGTGCTAGTGACACCCCTGCTTTTCATTGGGGGATGTTGCATCGTCTGCCAAGTCTTTTGCTTTCGTAGTGAGTGATTTTCGTGTGCAAGTTCGGTACTAGTCCCTCTAGGATTTTCCAGGTGTATATAATCATGTATCTCTCCTGCCTGCGTTCCAGGGAATACAGGTTCAGGAACCTCAAGCGCTCCCAGTAATTGAGGTGTTTTATCTCCGTTATGCACGCCGTGAAGGTTCTCTGTACATTTTCTAGGTCAGCAATTTCACCTGCCTTGAAAGGTGCTGTTAGTGTGCAGCAATATTCCAACCTAGATAGAACAAGTGACCTGAAGAGTGTCATCATGGGCTTGGCCTCCCTAGTTTTGAAGGTTCTCATTATCCATCCTGTCATTTTTCTAGCAGATGCGATTGATACAATGTTATGGTCCTTGAAGGTGAGATCCTCCGACATGATCACTCCCAGGTCTTTGACGTTGGTGTTTCGCTCTATTTTGTGGCCAGAATTTGTTTTGTACTCTGATGAAGATTTAATTTCCTCGTGTTTACCATATCTGAGTAATTGAAATTTCTCATCGTTGAACTTCATATTGCAGCCCACTGAAAGATTTGGTTGATGTCCGCCTGGAGCCTTGCAGTGTCTGCAATGGAAGACACTGTCATGCAGATTCGGGTGTCATCTGCAAAGGAAGACACGGTGCTGTGGCTGACATCCTTGTCTATGTCGGATATGAGGATGAGGAACAAGATGGGAGCGAGTACTGTGCCTTGTGGAACAGAGCTTTTCACCGTAGCTGCCTCGGACTTTACTCTGTTGACTATTTGATTTTAAACCCGTAAGCTAAAACAACTCATCCATGTAGAATTTTTGGCATTTGTTTTAATACTTGATTAAATCTGCCTAAAATGTTGTGCATTATCATCCATGGGGAAAGCGCTAAACCCCCAGGGGTCACAGCGCCTGGGAAAAATGGGTGTTATATCACTTGTGCGCTTTTGTTTTCGACATTATCATGATTTACATACTTGGACTCGTCCTTCCGAACGGAGAGGTTACTAGTGCCCTCAAAATAATTACCTAAAACAGTAATATTAGGTAGCTCTAAACCCCATGGGTCGTAAAGAGGCTGGGAAATGGGAGAATCAGGTTCAAGAGGAAAGTTTATTCAATTCCTTGAATCATGAGCCCTTCCTAGGTATCAAGGCACCCCTTGCTTGATGGGCAACATTACTTTATCAAAATAGCATCAATATTTAATGTAAATGTTGCACTCTGTACTGTGTTATAGCTCCCATTTATTAACAGTAACAGTATTAAACACTGATACTGTTTTCAATTAAATTTTTGAGTTTGGGTGAATGATAAACAGGTGACAAAGCCAAAGTTTATTCAGTTTTCTGGGTAGTGAAGGATGACTTGTGGGGTCCAGGCTGCATCACTGGCTAGAACACTACGCTGCATTACTGGCTGGAACACTACGCTGCATTACTGGCTGGAACACTAGGCTGGTGCACAACTGGCTGGAACACTAGGCTGCATCACTGGCTGGAACACTAGGCTGCATCACTGGCTGGAACACTAGGCTGGTGCATAACTGGCTGGAACACTAGGCTGCATCACTGGCTGGAACACTAGGCTGGTGCATAACTGGCTGGAACACTAGGCTGCATCACTGGCTGGAACACTAGGCTGGTGCATAACTGGCTGGAACACTAGGCTGCATCACTGGCTGGAACACTAGGCTGGTGCATAACTGGCTGGAACATTAGGCTGCATCATCACCTGGAACACAGTATCATTAGTTGAAACGATTCAGTGTTGAATGCAATATTCATCACATTCTATCAGCTCAGGCTGATAGACTTCAATACCTATAGTGTAAGATTTGTTCGGATTTTTACCCCGGAGGGTTAACCACCCAGGATAACCCAAGTCAGTACGTCTGCGAGAGCTGGTTAAAAACAAGGCTTTGCCGGTAAACAAGGCATCGCTGGCAAAAAAATAAAAAGGCATCGCTGGCAAAGAAACAAGGCATTCCTGGCAGCTAACAAGAAACAAAGCATCGCGGGAAAGAAACAAGGCATCGCTGGCAAGAAACAAGGCATCGCTGGCAAGAAACAAGGCATCGCTGGCAAGAAACAAAGCATCGCTGGCAAGAAACAAGGCATCGCTGGCAAGAAACAAGGCATCGCTGGCAAGAAACAAAGCATCGCTGGCAAAAAACAAAGCATCGCTGGCAAAAAAGGCATCGCTGGCAAAAAAGGCATCGCTGGCAAAAAAAGGCATCGCTGGCAAAAAAAGGCATGGCTGGCAAAAAAAGGCATCGCTGGCAAAAAAGGCATCGCTGGTAAAAAAAAGGCATTGCTGGCAGCTGGCAAGAAACAAGGCATCGTTGGCTGAATGAGGCATTTGCACTCGGGTTGTTTTTGTTATTATGGTTGTTAGTTTTAGTATTGTTAGTACTAGTATTGCTACAATTATTACTGCTTTTATAAACCTCTTATACAGATTACATCAATACGTAAAATTAATGATTATACTAACATATTAAATATTAATACATAATCAATATATTTGGTATTAGAGCGTATATTATAGGTGACCTAGGTAGGTTTATATGGACCATACTAAAGTCTGCCAGCCTCATCTGGCAGTCATTATCTGTAGGATGGAGTATTAAGGAAACCATCCTGCTAGGTAAAGTATAACAGGAAAACATCCTGTGTGAAAATATGACAGATAAACTATGAACATAGGAGAAGGGGTAGCTAGCAGGGACAGACATCGGTGGCAGGAACACAGGTATCTTCGGCTGGTGGTAGCATCCCTGGCTGGAAGAAATGTCACTGTTAAGATAGTTAGTTCAATAGCTTTGTAGTCAAAAGACTACAGAGATACATAATATGTCAGGAACTGGGCGAGAGGTAAACAGGCAAGTGGTAGTTAGTTTAATATGTTTATTATGCACCCCATACCCATCCTGTGGGCGGTAGTCAAAAGATTACAGAGGTACATAATTGGTCCAGGGACTGGACCCCAAAGTTATGATAGCTGAACTAGTCACAAAGGTAATGAACTCCAGGTAGATCTGGTCACTAATCATGGCAAGTTACAGAGGTAATGAATCAGCTTCACTCCTATACATGGTTACAGTCATGAACAAATTACAAAGTAATGAACCACTGATACGTCCATACCTGGTCACAATTGTAATGAGTTATAAATACAAATATTAAGTGGATCATACACCCACACGAGCGCGCGCGCACATACACACACGAGGGCGCACGCACGGACATGTGCACACGAGCGTACAAATATATGCATACACACAAGGACGCACACCCACACACACACACCCACACACACACACACCAACACCCACACACACACACCCTCACACACACCCACACACACACCCTCACACACACCCACACACACACACCCACACACACACACACACACACCCACACACACACACTCACACACACACTCACACACACAAACACACACACGCACACACACACACACACACACACACACACTCACACACACGCACACACACCCTCACACACACCCGCACACACACCCTCACACACACCCACACACACGCACGCACACACACACACACACACACACACACACACACACACACACACACACACACACACCCTCACACACACCCACACACACACACACACACACACACACACACACACACACACACACACACACACACACACACACACACACACACACACACATGCACACATGTGGTAATGCTTTATTTACAGCTAGCAAAGTCAGGGTATTTCTCCAGAATGGTCTGCAATATACCACTGTGGATAAAATACTTAGCCATTTCTTGAACACTTCTGAGTGAGTTGTTTCTAAATTCATTAATTTTATCACACTCCAGTACATAATGACGCAATGTGTGACAATAGTCCATCTGGCAAAGTTTACATTTCGTTTGGTCTACATCTGGTGGTGGTGATTTAACCTGCCACAGATACTTGTAACCCAGCCGGAGCCGGGCGGTAGTGACATCCAAGAGTCTACTTATCTTGTTGGATGCACCATAGACATGTGGCTCCTCCTGCATGATAGAATGATGATAGATGGACTCACTGGTGTCAATCTCCCTGAGCCTTAAGTCCATAAAATTCAGCTGAAGTTCTTTTCGTATTATTGTTCTCAAACTACTACCTGACAAGCCAAGATTGTAATCTACTCCCTCTTTGAAAGCATACAGCTTAGCCAATTTATCAGTTCTATCATGCATCTGAAGACCAATGTGAGATGGAATCCACAGCATGTGCACTCTGACTCCACTGTCCACAATCTTACCATACCTGTGTCTGGCTTCTGACAAAAGCATGCCACAATTTATACTTAATGAGTTGAGAGCATTTATGGATGACAGAGAATCAGTTACAATTAAAGTGTCAACCTTAGATACATGGACACATTTGAGTGCAAGGAGTATGGCAAACAGTTCTGTTTGAAGGGTAGAGGCCCAGTTATTGATGCGTGCTCCAATTTCTTTATGAGAGCCATCACTCTGTGTGACAACAGCGGCACTACCAGCTGCACCAGTGGACTGGTGAACAGAACCATCGACGTAAATAATTTGTGAAAGATTGTTCTGTGTGACTAAGTTATCAATACAGCTTAAGGCATCATGTTTGGCTTCAAGACGAAGCTTTGGTTGTGATTTAAGAAGAGTTTTGGGGGGAAATGGAGGAATGGTAGTTTGGAATGGGGTAATATCCCATGGAGCAGGGAAATGTCTCTGTTGTCCAACTTGATATAGATCATGTAGCTGGTTCATGCGGAGGTCGGTTCCAGTTTTTTCGATCCATCTGGAAGGATGTTCACCAGTGCTGAGGAAAGTTTGGAGGGCTTCTGTGCAGGGGTTTGAATGGGCTAGCCTAAGCATATTGACCCCAATAAGGATATTTCTTTCAGTAACACGATCTCTAATGCTTGGAATATTAAGTTCTTTCCGCATATTTAAAATTTTAGCAGTACGAGGGCATCCTAGGATGATCCTCATAGCTTCGTTTTGCAGTTTTTCCAGCCCTCCAAGCTTCCAGTCAGACACGAGTGCAAGTAGTGGCGCTGCATAATCAATGGTCAATGGTCTCAATGCTCACACCCCACTTAGCCAGGCATGGAGGGACATAAATAGAATTAAGGGTAACAGAACTGGGCAGATCGCGCACCCTCATCCCTTGCATAGGGCGAATGAGTTAGTCAGTGCTTGGGCTGCTACATCTAGCTATGACAGTCTTCCCAGTACCACACAGGCGAAATTAATGGACAAATATGATGCAAGGGAGAGACTTGTTTGCTTTATGCTCAGCAAGGCAGATGACTGCAACATTCCTTTCACTAATTATGAACTTGATGCAGCACTAACTAAGGGCAACTCCACGTCGCCTGGTGAGGATGGTATTACTTACAACATACTCAGATTGCTGTGTCGAGTACCAGGTAATCCTTTACTTGAATTATATAACATGAGTTATGTCACTGGGGAGCTCCCTAAATCATGGACCAATAGCCTCATTATTCCCATTCCAAAGCCCAATCAACAAAACTCATTTCGCCCAATATCCCTTACTAGCTGCTTGTGTAAAACATTTGAAAGGATGATTCTTAATCGTCTTATGCACAGAATTAAGGAATTCTTGTCACCCCGGTTGCATGGCTTCATGCATGGAAGGAGTGTGCATCATTGCATTACCACCTTTCTCACTCTGCACACTGACAGCTCATACACTACGTTCCTTGACCTTAAATCCGCTTTTGATGTAGCCAACAGACATGTAATCATTAGTGAACTTGCCAGAATGGATGTTGGAGGATGGCTTCTCCGCTGGATTAAAGGTTACCTGTCCAACAGAAAGTCGTCTGTGTTGTTCCAGGGACATAGAAGTGTAACTAAAGATTTTGAATTAGGAACCCCACAGGGAGGTGTGCTTAGTCCCACCCTTTTCAACATTTTGATTAATGCCTTACTTAATGCCATGCCTAGCCAGCCCCATCATTATATGGTTAGTTTTGCTGATGACATAATGATTCACACCACCGGATTCTCCAACACCCAAAACATTCTTAATCATGTTTTAGCCTCGTGTCAGGACCTGGGGTTAATAATCTCAGGGGATAAAACAAAGATACTCAACAGGCGTCCTCCTCGGCAGAGAGGCACAGTTCGTCAGATCCAGTTGCATGATGGGTCTCTTCTAGAATATGTAAGCAGATACAGGTATCTAGGCTTTGAGGTTCCACTACTTGGACCTGTTGTAACGAGACTTTGTCGCCAATACAAAGAAAGGCTGAGAGCACTTAGAGTTGTGGCAGGTTTTCATCCCAGGTATGGTGCTAATGTTAAAATTGTGAAAATGATGTATCTTGCTTATATTAGGCAAGTGGTAATGAATGTTTTGCAAGTATGGAAAATTTTATAGGAGTGATTGCTTGTACATACCTCAACATTACATGCATACGAGTAATCTCCTTGGGAGACAACAACGATATTGTTTACCGTAGTCACCCATGTAGACATGTGAGAAAACTTAACCACCTCTGGTCACTGCAGGTGGCCCCTCGACCCTCACAATCTTATCCATATCTATCCGAGACCAGTATAAATTGGGTAGCACCCTCAAGTACGGCGCTACTAATTAATAGTGGACTGTATAGATTATATTAGTTTAACTGAATGAAGGGGGGGGGGTAGGTTACACATGGATATACCCATCAAGGAAAAACACTTGTACATAATCCCACCACTTACCAAATATTCTCTGGTGGTCACTTGATGTGGCTGGATCACCCATAACCTATCCAATTAAAACATACCTAACTGGCCAGTATCAGTCTGCTATAACTAGAAAGGCTACTTAACTGTGGGTGATTGATGCTCCTTATTTCCTCCATTCACCATCTCTTTTCGATGTCCTGCTACACCGACACGGTTCTTATTCCAGCAGGACGAGGTATCCGTTGGTTTGTCCCGGTTTAGAAGTCGTGATTCCATAAAACTTCGCTCCAGGTAAACTCCAGGTATCCTCGGGACGAGAACCACGCGTTCACTCGAAGCAGGGCGATTTATTTCACTTCCCGCATTCTCTTAACTTAATGTTATTATCACTGATTACATTACCATTCACAAGACGATTTAACATCTCATAATTATTATACACATTAGAGGTCACTCCATTAAGATCTGAGACCGATGAGTGAGGATTAACTCACGGGTAACTTCCCCTGGACACATTCCATGGCGGCGCACCCGTCACCCACGGTCCTGCTATTATCCACTTATTTTACCACTTTATCACGGTGGTCACGTAAATCTCGTTCCCTCACTCTTCATCAGGAACAATTACGACACTTCCTATTAGGAAGTGAGGCCTATATTAATCCTTAGGCCGCCGTGAACGCCAATTTCCTGATCCCATGTTTCACAGCTTCCTCACTACTTCAAAACACTCCCGCCACCCCGTGCCCCAGTTCGACCTATACCCCCGCACATCTGCGCATGCGCAGCGGGAACCCAGTTGGTTCCATTCAAAATACAAATACATTTTGACCCAAATCAACACATTAAACACTTATTAGGCACTATAGCTTCGGAAATTAAATAATTTCCACACTGCGGCCAGGCGGAAGTCGTTGTTAGACGACTTAAATTGCGTCTTACTCCAGGAGACGATTCCAGATTGCACTGCTGTTTTCCTAGTGGGTCTTACTACAATTTTTTCTTGCATTACTCGGTCAGTGTCTTCAATATCACTCGTGTCACTTTCCCTTAGATTTCCATCTGCACTGGATTGAACACCATTTAATTCTAAGGGAATTAATTTATTAATGGTACGCAAACTTTCTTGACCACGACACAACACTTTGACGTTTCTGACAACACCTTTTGCATCTGGGTATAATGTAACTACCTTGCCCAGAGGCCACAATGTTCGATGTTGTTCAGTATCAATTAACACAATATCACCTGGTTGAATGTTCTGTCGGTTTACTGCCTCTGGCGCACCATAAAAGTGTTCACGTAGTGTAAGAAGATATTCTTTATGCCACACATCGGACCAATGAGTAATTACCTTATTTAACATCTTGAACTTATCACTCAACACGGTCACATTATTGTAATCCTCATCACTTCCCTCGGGATTATCTCTATAGATAGGTGCAGCTTCTAACCTTCGTCCGCATATTAGGTGAGAGGGAGTCAGGATCTCCGTGTCAGGAGTGTCGCTCATGTATGAGAGAGGGCGATTGTTTACCCGATTCTCTGCCTCCACCAACACTGCACGGAATTCCTCCAAATTAATTCTCTTCCTGTGTAGCACCTTACGAAGACATCTTTTCACTGTACCTATCAATCTTTCGTACAGTCCTCCCTGCCAAGGGGCTCTGGGAGTAATAAATTTCCAGACACACCCTCGCTGGGTCAACAAAGACTGTACATCATCACTCTTATTTAATTCCATCAAGTGTTGAGCACCCGCTACAAAATTGGTGGCATTATCTGAGATCAATCTTGGACAGGATCTCCTAGCTGCAAATTTCCGGAACAGCTGTATGAACTGTTCTGCAGACAAGTCCTGAGCCACTTCTAGATGAACAGCCCTAGTGGCTGTACAAGTAAATAGACATACATACACCTTCAAGGGAACACCATCTGAAGTACCTGTTAAAATGATTGGCCCAATATAGTCCACTCCGGTCACATCAAATGGTTTTACCAACTGCACTCGTTCCTTGGGCAATGGTGGAGGACCTGGGTACATGTAGGTTCTGGCATCCACCCGGCGACATATTACACACGACTTGATAACCCTTTTTACACTTTGCCGTCCTTGTGGAATCCAGGTTTCCCGAATACAGTTTAAGGTATCCTGTACCCCACCGTGCATCACGTTATTATGGGCATTAAAGACAATCAAGGTTGTCAGGTGATGAGTTTTGGGCAGCAAGATAGGGTGCTTAGCATATTCCCCCAATTCAGCATTTTGTAACCTGCCTCTGCACCTAATTACATCATACTCTAAATACAGCCCCAGCTTTTCTATTATTGAGCCTTTCACAATTTTTCCGTCCATCATTAATTTAATCTCATCCCTGTAGGTTTCTTCTTGTACCCTCTGTAGCCAGTATTTCAGGGGATGGGGAAAATTATATGAGATATTCATCTTATAAATTTAAACACTAACCTTGTCACGCTAATCAGCTTGGGTAAGGAAGAATACCTATTAATGTCAATGGCTAAGGAGGGACTACTGACTGGAGCCGTGCTTACCGTAATTTGGACAGGAGCAATATGTGCCTTTTGCACCGGCCAGTTAATTTTGTCCACCAGCCAACTTGGCCCTTTAAACCACGATAAAGCACTCACAAAATTTTCATAAGTCAAGCCTCGAGACAAGAAGTCAGCCGGATTCTCGTCACCAGGAATGTGATTAAAGGTTAACATATGCTGACCCAAACTGTTATATTTCTCCTGCATTTGATTGATTTCAGCGACTCTGTTTTGTACATACCCAATCTTACTGTTACCATTACGAATCCATTGTAAGGATACCTCGTTATCAGACCAAATTACGGTGTCGCTGATATTTATCTCTCGCAATTTATTTCTTATATAATTGGCTAATTTGACACCTACATAAATGGCCGTTAATTCCAACTGAGGTAAGGTGCGTGATTTGACTGGAGCCACCTTAGCCTTAGACATAACAAGAGAAATGGCACTATTACATTGAAGGTAAGCGACTGCTCCATATGCTAATTTCGAAGCATCGCAAAAAATGTGGAGTACATTTTCTCCATCTTGACTGGCCACATTACGTGGGAACTCCAACACTGGTAATTTTACATATTCACCTATTAGTTCTTCCCACCTTTCAACAAATTCCTCAGGTAGGGTTTCATCCCAAGCACACTTAAGCTTCCATGCTTCTTGTATCAACAATTTTCCTCTTATGGTAAGTGGGGACACTAAGCCTAGTGGATCGAAGCATTTTGAAACTTCCGCAAGTAAGACTCTCTTGGTTAATTTATTGGGCATACTGTAGTTATTAGACTTTAACGATAACAAGTCTCTCTCTGTGTCCCAAGTCAGTCCCAGCACATTACTATATTTAGACACTTCAACTCCAGGGTTGTCTTTATTTATTTGAGCCCTTAAACTGGACGAATTACTGTTCCATTCCCTCAGGGGCATATTTGCACCTTGCATTATTTCATTAGCCCCTTCATATATGCTCATTAGTTCCTCTTCAATAGACGTCACCCCCAGGAAATTGTCCACATAAAATTGTTTACCCATTACTCCACTCAGTGGACCACCCGTACGCTTAAGGTGTGCATTTATCATTGCCTGGAGTAGGAACGGACTGGAGGTAGCACCAAACAATACACTCCTGAAGCGAAAAGTCTTCAGGGGACTAAGTGGGTCATTAGGATTCTCAGGCCATAAGAACCTAGTGCAATCCCGGTCAGCCTCCTGCAGACCCACTCTCAGGAAAGCTTTACTTATGTCCGCCGTAAAGGCATAATTCTTAACCCTGAAGTTTAATAATATGTCTCCCAGTTTTTCCGTCAACGACGGACCTGTCATCAAACAGTCATTCAAACTAGGTACATTTTTGTTACTCCTGGCACTACAATTAAGCACAATCCTCAAGAGGAGTGGTCTTAGAATCCTTCTTCACTCCGTGATGTGGCAAATAGTGACCATAAATCTGGGCTTGCTCAGGAGGTACCTTCTCTATGAATTTATTATTTAACTGCTCATTAATTATATCATCGTAAGCAGTCAACAGTTCTGGTGTCTTGCTCAGTTCATGGAGCTGAGCCTTTAATTGTCCATACGCCATCCGGTAATTAGTTGGTAGGTCTGGATGGTTCAGCTTCCACGGAAGTCTCACCCAGTATTGTCCAGATTCAAATTTAACATCCTTCTGGCATTGTTCTTGAGTAAAGGAATCATCTGGACTTTCTTCATTTACATTGATTCCTATGCTGTCCAATTCCCATAATTTATACACAGGTTCAACTTCATCCTCTATTGAAGTATATTTATACTGGGGTGATATTTCATGAGTAAGACACACCGTAACTGTATTTATGGCTTCCTCCAGTCATTCATTATCAGTACGAGGAAGCCTGCCATACATCACGTGACCTCCTGTGGTCCTTAGAAGGGTGACTCCGCATTTCTTTGTCATACCCTTTACAAAGGTGGCATAATGGTCGCTACTTAGCAAAATATCTATTGGCACTAAGCCTATGCTCTCTGGGTTAATTTATTGGGCATACTGGAATTATGAGACTTTAACAATAACAAGTCTCTCTCAGTATTCCAAGTCAGTCCCAACACATTACTGCATATATGCACTTCAACTCCATGGCTATCCATATTTATTGATCCCTCAAAATGGACTAATTACTGTTCCATTCCCTCAGGGGCATCCTTGCACCTTGCATTATTTCATTAACCCCTTCATATATCCTCATTAGTTCCTCTTCAGTTGACGTCACACCCGGAAATTGTCCACATAAGATTATTTACCCAATTACTTCGCTCAGTGGACCACCTGTGCACTTAAGGTGTGCATTTATCGTCGCCTGAAGTAAGAACAATTTATTATTTAACTGTTTATTAATTATATCATTATAAGCAGTCAACAATTTTGGTGTCTTGCTCAGTTCGCAGAGCTGGGCCCTTTAACTGTCCATACACCATCCTATAATTAGTAGATAATTCTGGATGGTTTAGCTTCCACCAAAGTCGCACCCAGTAATGTCCAGATTCAAATTTAACATTCTTCAGGTATTGTTCCTGAGTAAAGGAATCATCTGGACTTTCCTCATTTATATTAATCTCTATGCTGTCCAGCTCCCATAAATTAGACTGGTTCAACATCATCCTCGATAGAAGAATACTTGTACTGGGTTGACCTTTTATGAGTAAGACACCGTGACTGTATTTACTACTTCCTCTAGTCATTATTACTACGCAGTAGTCTGCCATATATTACATGGCCCGTACCAGTGTTGAGGAGAGTGACGCCGCATAGTTTTGGATTTATGCCCTTTATCCTGAATTATTACATCCAACACCGGCAAGGCTTCCTCAGCTAGGCCATCATTATTGCCATTATCTGCAACCTTTACATCAGTCACTGTAGTGTCAGGGTTATTAACATTATCATTATTGTCACCATTATTATAAGAATTACATACAACCCTGCACATAACTGTATGGTGCCTTCCCTTGTTGCATTGATAGCAACTGTTCAATTTGGTATGACAATCCTTTACATTATGATTGTCTAGACATCTGATACACCTGTCAAGTTCTTTCATTCTTTCCACTTTAATATCCCATGAATTATAGGCATTACAGTTCTTAGTGAAATGAGTACCCTGGCAGAAGAGACAGTCTCCTTTTCCTTGCCTGACCTCTTATTAACTGGGTTACCCTTACTGAGGTACTTATTCCTCTTACCTTGATGTGAGGAACCACTATTACTGATTCCTGTCACTTGATATGTACCTATTTAACTCTTAATTATGATTATTACCACTGGGATTATTTTTCCCTTTTGAGACTTGACAGATACTTCAGAGTCATTATGTGTTATATCCTTAGAACTGTTTGGCTGACTGGTCTGCAATTGAACAATTAATTCTTGCCGACCTAGTCTGATTTCCTCCAGACTGTACTCTGGAGGTTTTGGCAAACACACCCTTTGCATTAATAGGTTGATCAACTGCCTGGCTTACACCCTTTAATTTATTCAAAGCCTTACTTTTACAAGAGAGTTTTTCTTCCAATTCGTAATGTTGATTAATTAAAACATTCATTTCCATTCCATCTGCACAATTCTCCAGCAGATCTATTTCACAGTCTTTAAACCACAATTTGTACCACTCAAATCTACTCTCTAAAGCATCTAAATATAGCTTTAATTAATTAGGGTTCACGGTTTCTTGATTCATTAAATCCAAGCACTTGTATGCCTTTGTAACATGGCCTTTAATAGCCTGCAATGATGCTTTCATTACTCTAAAATCCATGGACTTGTCAGCCACATTAACTCCAGATCCAGTCATGGTTAGAGAATTATTAATCACTGATTATACAACTTAAGTAGGCGCCTATAAGAGTAATTCTTGCACTTTACTCTTGTATAAATCCTAGCCACGCATGTGCTAGCAATTAATTAGGCTAATTATCATCCACCACACGATCGATTAAATTTGTGTACCCTATACCCACTTTCTTCAATCAGTCACTTAATTATTAAGTAATTAATTCAATTAATTTTTCACTGATTGCATCCGGTTCGAAGGACCAATGGGCAGATATGGAAAATTTTATAGGGGGTTACCTGTATGTACCTCAACATTACATGCATACGAGTAATCTCATTGGGAGACAACAACCATATTGTTTACCGTAGTCACCCTGTGTAGACATGTGAGAAAACTTAACCACCCCTGGTCACTGCAGGTGGTCCCTTGGACCTCACAATCTTATCCATATCTATCCGAGACCAGTATAAATTGGATACCGCCCACAAGTATGGCGCTACTAATTAATTGCGGACTGCATAGATTATATTAGTTTAACTGAATGAAGGGGGGGTAGGTTACACATGGATATATCTATCAAGGAAAAACGCTTGTATATAATCCCACCACTTACCAGATATTCTCTGGTGGTCACTTGATGTAGCTGAACCACCCACAACCTATCCAGTTACAACATACCTAACTGGTCAGCATCAGTCTGCTATAACTAGAAGGGTTACTTAACTCTGGGTGATTGATACTCCTTATTTCCTCCATTCACTATCTTATTTCGATGTCCTGCTACACCGACGCGGTTCTTATTCCAGCAGGACAAGGTATCCGTTGGTTTGTCCCAGTTTAGAAGTCGTGACTCCATAAAAACTTCACTATCCTCGGGACAGGAACACGAGGTAAACAGATGCTCACTCTGAGAACGGCAACTCATTTCACTTCACACATTCTCTTAACTTGGTGTTATTATCACTGATTACTTCTTAGCCCACCATACGGTTTAATGTCTCATAATTATTATACACATTGGAGGCCACTCCATTAAGATCTGAGACCGATGAGTGATGATTAAATCACGGGTATTTTTCCCCGGGACACACTCCATGGCGACGTGCCAGTCACCAATGGTCCTACCATTATTCACTAATTTTGCCACTTTATTACGGTGGTCCCGTAAATCATGTTCCCTCACTCTTCACCAGGAACAGTTACGACACTTCCTATTATGAAGTGAGGCCTATATGTATTAATCCTTAGGCCGCCGTGAATGCCAATTTCCTGGTCCCATGTTTTCCCAGTCTCTTACCTCCATTCCAAACACTCCCGCTCCCTGGTGCCCCATCTCGACCTCTCCCTGCCCATCAGAGCAGGCGCAGAGCTTCCCTGTTGGTTCTAGTCCATTTTCAAATACATTTTTGACCCATATCGACACATTAAACACCTATTAGGCACTATAACTTCGGAAGATTAAAATATTTTCCACAGTTTTAGTTTAATATGTTTATTATGCACCCCATACCCATCCTGTGGGCGGTAGTCAAAAGATTACAGAGGTACATAATTGGTCCAGGGACTGGACTCCAAAGTTTTGATAGCTGAGCAAGTTACAGAGGCAATGAACTCACAATTTACAAAGGTAATGAACTCACAATTTACAAAGGTAATGAACTCACAATTTACAAAGGTAATGAACTCCAGGTAAGTCTGGTCACAATCATGACAAGTTACAAAGGTATTTACAGATTACAGAGGTACGTAATGGGTCCAGGGACTGGGCCCCCAAAGTTTTGATAGCTGAACTAGGTACAAAGGTAATGAGCTCACAAGTTACAAAGGTAATGAATTCTGTAGAATGGTTACTTACGTTTATACTTTGGCTACAATCATGAACAAATTATAGAGTAATGAGCAATTCACACTTCCACACCCGGTCACAACTGTAATGAGTTATTGGTGCAAATATTGATTGTTGAGTCACACACACCACACACACACACACACACACACACACACACACACACACACACACACACACACACACACACACACACACACACACACACACACTTTAGTTTAATATCTTTATGCACCCCATACCCATCCTGTGGGCGGTAGTCAAAAGATTACAAAGGTACATAATGGGTCCAGTGACTGGACCCCAAAGTTATGATAGCTGAACTAGTTACAAAGGTAATGAACTCCAGGTAGATCTGGTCACTAATCATGGCAAGTTACAGAGGTAATGAATCAGCTTCACTCCTATACATGGTTACAGTCATGAACAAATTACAAAGTAATGAACCACTGATACGTCCACACCTGGTCACAATTGTAATGAGTTATAAATACAAATATTAAGTGGATCATACACCCACACTAGTGCGCGCGCGCACATACACACACGAGGGCGCACGCACGGACATGTGCACACGAGCGTACAAATATATGCATACACACAAGGACGCACACCCACACACACACACCCACACACCAACACCCACACACACACAGTCACTTTCTTGATGGATATATCCATGTGGCCCAGTGGCCTGGTGGCTAAAGCTCCCGCTTCACACACGGAGGGCCCGGGTTCGATTCCCGGCGGGTGGAAACTTTCGACACGTTTCCTTACACCTGTTGTCCTGTTCACCTAGCAGCAAATAGGTACCTGGGTGTTAGTCGACTGGTGTGGGTCGCATCCTGGGGGACAAGATTAAGGACCCCAATGGAAATAAGTTAGACAGTCCTCGATGACGCACTGACTTTCTTGGGTTATCCTGGGTGGCTAACCCTCTGGGGTTAAAAATCCGAACGAAATCTTATTCTTATTCTTATTCTGTCACCCCCTAAATGGAAATAAGTCACTCTGTCTGACTTTTTTGGGTTATCCTATGTTCTCTACACATATGCTGCTATGTATGATAATTCTATATAACTGTATTTGTGTATACCTGAATAAACTTACTTATGGTGTCACCCCCCCCCCCCCCCCCTTACGATTCCACTACCCTAGTGTAGTGGATAAGATTTAAACCTCATTAACTAACCAAAATCATGTATTATTAAATATTAGCAATTTAATTTTAATTTATCTCGAAATAATTAAAGTTTAAATTGATTTTACTAGATACAAAAAATATAATAACTAGTAATACTTGAATGGCTGATGGTAGTGTGTGTTTAGTGAAGGTCGGGGGAGGATGTGGTCCAGGTGTTCCACTAAACCTGTCGCCTATAAGGCTTCTAAAATATTCTTGAAATTTATTGTGATACCTGTGGCTAATTATACCAGGTAGGATGCCCATTGTTGAAAAATAAATTACCAATCTGGTGGCCAGCAGGGTGACACTTGGTGTTTTAAATACTGTTTGAGTAGGTATATTGTAAATAGTGAGTGATATTGATGCAACACTTTGTGTTTTATCTTTCGGTCTTTGAGTTATTGTTTAAATATGCATATCTTTAAACGTCTTCTGGGCGTCAAGAAGTCAGTTCCACTGTTACTTAACATCACTTGGGCCCCACACTAGTATCAAGACCTGTATCTATACGGTAATTATTTGTCATGCTTATGAGTGTTGTATCAACACAGTTTTCCAGGTGCAAGATTATTTAGGTACACACAAGGTCAGGTACGCAAATATAGGTGGTTATAATTATCATGGATATTAACATACGTGTACATTACTAAGGTTAACCCCAAAAAAGAAGCCAAAGTGGCTTGATGCCGGTGAAGAGCTTTTGATCCAAGGAATTGCATTTGCACTTCCTCTCCTTGGATCTGACTGTAATACCTCCCATTCTCCAGGTGCTACGTGACTTACGGGTTTATTACTTTTGCCAGATTAATATAAATTTAGAAAAATGCTCTGGCATAACAATGGACTTTCTGTATGCACACTAAATGTCCCTCATCTCTGTACAAACATTGTATCATGCTGAAATAAATATTATAGTTTTGATGGCTCTATAAACAAGTATAAATTATTGCAGTATGTTTAAGGCACATAGATCTGTAATTAAAGTTTAATGTGTATAACCTAGGACAACTCCAAAAACCTCAGTGGTACCAAACATTAGAAAATCAAGATATATAATGTATAAGAGAGGTCAGTACCCAGGTAGAGACATAAACAATGATGGAAGATTGTATATCTCAGCCTCCCCTCAGGGAAGGTGTTGTGATGCCAGTGAGGGGCTCTTGATCTAAGAAAGAGAACTTGTCCTCCCCTTCACTGGATTAAACTTAATCACTTCGCATTCCCCATGTGCCATATGACCTGGTATATGAATAAGATATGTGCAACACATTGGTATATGCATTATGCAGATGTCTCGCCAACCAGTGGCTGGCTGGTGAAACGTCTAAACAACAAATGTAAATGTTGCATATATCTTATTCATCTAAGTGTCATGCAAACTGTTAATAAAATAGCACTGTTTGACCTCTACTAGTTTAGCGGTTCCCCCAGTTATAATACTAATAGTATATTTCAACTCCAACTGATAGGCATTCTACATTATATGTTTGTATACATGTATACATTTTAAAATTTCCAAAGTATTCTTTCGTGGGAACTCTATCAAAAACATTCTTAAATTTCATATTCAGTGCTGTAAATTCAATCTTCCATCCATTTCTTGGTTCAGAAATCCCTGGAATAACCTTTTTGTATGTACAGGAGCAGAGCTATGCTCATGGTGCCAAATCTTTAATAATTTGTTCATTGCATAATTTTTTAAGAATTTCCAAACGTTCTAACACTTTTTATGTCCTCTTTTTACTTGTTCCATTTCTCTACCGCTGTTTGCAAAGCTGAATTGATTTGATATACAAAAATTTGCAAACCAAAACCCAAATTTTTTTTTAGTATGCAAAACTGCATAAATGCTGTATTTGAATATGTATAGCAGAGCACTACTAAAACAAACTTGTGAAGTAATATAATGTAGTAAGTCAAAGTGTTGGGAATTATTTTCAGATTTTATTTCATAAAATTTTAACTGGAATATCATACATAAGACAAATTTTGTCACCTAATGAAGAGCAGAAGTTCAATCTTTGGAAGGACATTTCAGCCACTTACTTTCATGCAAATTTCGTAATACAGGTCCACATCCCTTTATCCAAAATTCTGAAATGTGAAAAGTTTCAAAAACCGAAGTTTTTTTTGTGGAGTGTGGAGCGTCGGTCATGTCCGTGCTGGGTCACGCCACCACATGGCGGCATTGAGAATCCTTCTGAAATTCGAAACAATACAGCCCCCAAGGGTTTCGGATAAAGGGATGTGTGCCTGTAATCATTTTTTAAATTAATATCATTTAAATTTTAAAACTTTCCCTGATGTGGTAAGGTAATCCATTATGCCACTCTTGTCTGGGAGGGCTGCAGTTCAGTCCCCACAAGGAGGACTGAGTAGCCATTGTTTCACACAATTACTATACATAATAAAAAATTATTTTTAGCTCTTTTAAACTTATTATTTTATTAATATACTGTGATTTTTGTTGCTAAAAAATTAATATATTTTATTTGTAACTTCATTAAAATGATAAAATAGATAAATGCAAGTTTTAATGGTAATCCAGATTCAAGAGTTTTTGTAATAAGTTATTGTACTGTACTTAATATTGTCTGTTACTACTGTACTATAGTACATAAGTATAGTATGTTGTTGTTATTGATGGAGTTTATAGGGCCACAAGTATATTACTATATCCAGTAGATATTTGATGTACAAGAGCTTAGAGAATGTGCAAAAAAAAAAAAAAAAAATATGAAAACAAAAACACTGAGTTCATACAAGAGAAATGCATTTCAGTCTCAAGTAGAACATGAGGATTCATTTTTAATTCACTTAGCTTATTTTCACATTTTGACCTACTGTGTAATGTCATTTTAACTAAATGTCCTTTGTTTTCAGTAATTATAGATTGGCTGAAGTTGGTAAATTTGAGCCTCCAAAGTTGACTGGAAAATATGAGACAGGACAGCTATTTCTACACAGAGTTTTTGGCTACCGAGGGGTGGTTCTCTTTCCCTGGCTAGCCCGAGTTTATGACAGAGATGTTCCTAACAAGAAGGAATCAAAGTAAGAGAAATGTTACAGCTTAGTTTGTGATTTTCTAGAATTATTTGCTGAGCTTCACCAAGAATATTGTGAACAACAAAGAAAATTTTTATTGCAGTATGACTTCCTTGAGGTGCAGTACAGTTTTATTTTCATTGTTAAATGCAGTAAATATTTTCCAGACCCATAGAAGAAAGCATGAACTATAACCAAGTTGGAAAGGAAGTGAAAGGAAGAGCTCACACTTACTATCAAGTACTTATTGACTCGAGAGATTGTCCTTACATTGTAAGTATTTTGCATTGAGGCTAATCTTTCCTCTGTATTCTCAACATTTATTAATACAAACTCAACTCACTTAGCGACATACAGTGGAACCCTGGTTTTTGTCTTTAATCCGTTCCAGAAGGTTGGCCAAAAGCCAATTTGTAAAAGCCAATTTGTACGAAAACTGAAGCAATATTTCCCATAAGAAATAATGTAAATCCAGTTAATCCATTCCAGACACCCAAAAGTATTAACAAAAAATACATTTTATAGAGAATAACTATAGTTTTACAGAAAACATTGAGAAATAAATATAAATGACTAATCAATTGGTAAATGAACATTTAACATCACACGTACGCCACTCGTATTTTTCTACGAGTTCTTTCTTGAATTCTATCGTGTTTCTCGCCTTTACAAAAGAGCTGGCACTCGGAACTTTCTTTGGCCCCATGGTGGCTTATTCAGCAGTTGCAAGTGCAAAAAACAATGGATTATTACCAAATGTTTCGGATGAATGAGCGGAGTAATGCTCACTGAACGAGTAACAAAGGCAGACTGAGTCATGAACGTATGAGCGGCTATGTCCCACAGGCAAGAGGACACGTCTGGTACGGACAATTTCTGAGCGGATGTACGAAAACTGGGAAAATTTCTCTGAATAAAGTGGCTGAAAACTGAATTGTACGATTACTGGACCAGACAAAAACTAGGGTTCCATTGTACTCGTTTACCAACCACTCAGATTTGCTGCCAGCTCTCCAACTGGTATGCAAACCTAAATAAAGTACAGTGGACCCTTGTTTTTCGTAATTAATCCATTCAGAGAGTGTGATGAATATTGAAAATGACGATTTGTGAAACCATTTTTCCCATAAGAAATAATGTAAATCTAATTAATCCATTCCAGACACCCAAAAGTATTAAAACAAAATAATTTTTTTATATGAAATATAGATGTACATACACAGAAAACAATGAGACATGAATAAAACAGAGACATGAAGAATAAAACAATAATAGCAACAATAATAGTGTATGGAAGACAGGAGGAGGGGAGAGGATGGATTAATTATTGTTTGGAAGGGGAATCCCCCTTCCATAAAGACTTCAGGTACAAAGTGCTTTTCCAGGGTTACTTCCCTTCTTTGCTTTTTAGTGCCACTAGAACCAGCTTCAAAGTCACTGCACACCTGTGGCACTAAATATCTGTCAAGAGAGCTCTGTTTCTGGTGTCTCTTTAAAATTTACCTAACATCGAACAAGACAATGTCATTGTACATGTTCCCGACACAACTTGCAAGAGATTTGTCAGGGTGATGTTCCTCCACAAATCTCTCCATCCTACTCCACATTGCACAAATCTCCTTAATCTCTGAAGAAGGCACCTTCTTCCATCTCTCTCCCTCCTCTGAAGCAATTTCTTGAGCTGTTGGAGATGAAGCTCTTGCAACTCTTCAGTGGTTAGCTCTTTGTTGTGGTCCTCCACCAGCTCTTCCACATCCTTGCTACTCCTATCCAACAAAATGCCACAATAGATTCCACAACTGGCATAGGGTCCTCATGGTCAGCCCCAAACCCTTCAAAATCCTTCTTTTGGACACACACACACACACACACACACACACACAAACACACACACACACACACACACACACACACACACACACACACACACACACACTCACTCACTCACTCTCACACTCACTCTCACACTCACTCTCACACTCACTCTCACACTCACTCTCACACTCACTCTCACACTCACCCACACTCACACTCACTCCACCTCTCTCACACTTTACTCACACTCTCTCTCACACTCTCTCACACTCACTCTCACACTACCTCACTCTCACTCTCACACTCTCTCACACTCTCTCTCTCACCCTCGCTCTCACACTCTCTCTCTCACACTCCTCACACTCTCTCCTCATCTCTCTCACACCTCTCCCACCTCTCTCACACTCTCTCACACTCTCTCACTCCTCTTTCACCCCCCTCTCTCTCTCTCACTCTCTCTCACCCCACCTCACTTCTCACTCCTCTCTCCCACCTCTCACCCCTCTCACTCTCCCTCTCACCTCTCCCCCTCTCTCTCACCTTTTCCCACCTCACCCCTCTCACTCTCTCTCCACCTCCCCTCACCCCTCTCCTCTCTCTCACCTTCTCTCACCCCATCTCTCTCTCTCTCTCTCCTCTCTCTCCCTCTCTCTCCACCTCCTCACCTCTCCCCCCACCTCTCTCCCCCTCTCCACTCTCTCACTCCCTCTCCTCACCCCCCTCTCACCCCTCCTCACCTCCCACCTCTCTCCCTCACCTCACTCTCTCCCACCTCCTCACTCCCTCCACCTTTCCCCCTCTCTCTCTCACCTCCTCCCACTCTCCTCTCACCTCTCTCTCACTCCCTCTCCCCCACCTCCTCCCTCCCCTCTCCCCACCTCTCCTCCTCACCTCTCCCACCTCTCCCCTCACCCCCCACCTCCCCTCTCTCTCACCCCTCTCCACCTCTCTCTCACTCTCTCTCTCCCCACCGCCTCTCTCTCTCTCACCCCTCTCACCCTCTCTCCCACCTCTCCTCTCTCTCCCACTCCCACCTCTCCCCACTCTCCTCACCTCTACCTCTCCTCACTCCTCCCCACCTCCTCCCCACCTCTCCTCCCACCTCTCACTCTCCCTCTCCACTCCCCCACCTCCCCACCTCACTCTCACCCCTCTCCTCACTCTCTCTCACCTCTCACTCCTCACCTCTCTCACCTCCTCTCTCTCCACTCTCTCTCACCTCTACCTCCTCTCTCACTCTCTCCTCACCCCTCTCACCTCTCTCTCTCCCTCCTCTCCTCACCTCTCCACCTCCTCCCACCTCCTCACCCCCCACCTCTCTCCTCCTCTCTCTCTCTCCCACCCCTCCCTCCTCCTCTCCTCCCACCTTCTCTCAATTTTCCTCTCTCTCACCTCTCACCTCTCACTCCCTCCTCTCTCTCCCCTCTCTCTCTGGCCACAATTTTCTCCAAGCAGAGTTAAAAGTCCTGGAAGTCACTTCCTCCCAAGCCTTACCTATAAGGTTTAGGCAATGGAGGATACTGAAGTGATCTTTCCAAAACTCTCTTAGGGTTAAATGAGTGTCTGAGGTGAAGTTTGAAATCATTTGCTGGTCCATGGGCTGGATAAGAGGAGTGGTATTAGGGGGCAAGAACTTCACTGTGATGAAACGAAACTCCTCCACAATTTGGTCATCCAAGTCTGGAGGATGAGCAGGTGCATTGTCCATTACCAGGAGGCACTTGAGTTCCAGTTTATTTTCCAGGAGGTATTTCTTCACACTCAGGCCAAACACTTCATTGAACCAATCAAGGAAAATTTCCCTTGTGACCCATGCCTTACTGTTAGCCTTCCACATCACACACAATTTACTTTTGGCAACACTGTTTTTCTTGAACACACTGGGATTTTCAGAGTGATACGCTAGTAAAGGCTTCACTTTGAAATCCCCACTAGCATTACTACAGAACAAAAGAGTAAACCTGTCTTTAATAGGCTTGTGTCCTGGTAGTGCCTTTTCCTCCTGCGTGATGTAGGTCCTCCTTGGCATTTTCTTCCAAATGAGGGCTGTTTTGTCACAATTGAACACTTGTTGGGGTTTGAATTCTTCAGCCTCTACATATCCCTTGAATTCATGCACATATTTTTCAGCCGCATGTTTGTCAGAACTGGCAGCCTCGCCATGCATTACTACACTTGTGTATGCCACTATGCTTCTTAAATCTCTCAAACCAGCCTTTGCTGGCCTTAAATTCACCAACATCAGCACTCGTTGCAGGCATTTTCTTTACGAGATTGTCATGCAGCTGCGTTGCCTTTTCACAAATTATCGACTGCATAACACTATCTCCTGCTAATTGTTTTTCGTTGATCCACACCAAAAATAACTTCTCAACAACTTCGAGTACTTGCAGTCTCATTTTTGTGAGCATATTTACCCCTCTTAAAACAACAGCTTCCTTGATTTCCGTTTTCTTGGCCACGATGGAAGTGATGGTTGTATGGGGGTTTCCCATACAGCCTGGCAAGTTCTGCCACACGCATTCCACTTTCATATTTTAGTGATGTCTTTCTTGAATTCTATCGTGTGTGAAGAAATTCCTCCTGGAAAATAAATTGCCACTTAAGTGCCTCCTGGTACTGGACAATGCTCCTGCTCATCCTCCAGACTTGGAAGACCTATTGTTTGAGGAGTGTAAGTTCATCACAGTGAAGTTCTTGCCCCCAAATACCACTCCTTTCATCCAGCCCATGGACCAGCAGATCATTTCCAACTTCAAAAAACTGTACACCAAAGCAATGTTTCAAAGGTGCTTTGAAATGACCTCGGACACTGAATTGACCCTAAGAAAGTTCTGGAGGAATCACTTCAATATCCTCCATTGCATAACCCTTAGATAAGGCTTGGCAGGGAGTGACTTCCAAGACTTTGAACTCTGCTTGGAGAAAATTGTGTCCAGATGTGTCCTCGACAAGGATTTTGAAGGGTTTGAGGCTGACCCTGACGACCCTATGCCTATTGTGGAACCTATCATTTCATTGGGGAAGTCCATGGGGATGGATGAATGGCCAGGATGTGGAAGAGTTGGTGGACGACCACAGGGAAGAGCTAACCACTGAAGAGCTGCAACACCTTCAACAGGAACAGCAACAGACTGCAGCTGAGGATATTGCTACAGAGGAGGAAGAGAGGGGGAAGAATGTGCCTTCTTCAGTAATTAAAGATATTTGTGCCAAGTGGAGTGAGGTGCAAAGTTTTGCAGAAAATAATCGCCCTGACATAACTGTTGCAAGCTGTGTCTGCAACATGTTCAATAACATTGTCTTGTCCCATTTTAGGCAAATTTTACAGAGACGCCAGAAACAGGCCTCTCTAGACAGATTTTTTGTGCGACGGGTGCAGTGACTCTCGAGCTGGTCCTAGTGCCAGTAAAAAACAAAGAAGGGAAGTAACTCCAGAGAGGGACTTGATACCTGAAGTCCTTGTGGAGGGGGATTCCCCTTCCAAACAATAAACTCTCCTCCCTCTCCCCTCCTCGCCTTCTTCCATATGCCAACAAGTCTCTTCAGTAAAGGTATGTAATGTTCATTTATTATTAAAATTACTGTTTTATATTTTTTTCATTGTTTTCTGTATGTAAAACTATAGGTATTCTTTAAAAAAATGTATTTTTTAATATTTTTGGGTGTCTGGAACAGATTAATTGGATTTACATTATTTCTTATGGGAAATATTACTTCAGTTTTCGGCCATTTCAGATTTAGGCCAACCTTCTGGAACGGATTACAGCTGATAACTGGGGCTCCACTGTATTTGTATTCAGAATAAAGGCAAAGGCACGAATATCACTGTTCTCAAATAATATACAAAATTGTACGTTGAATTAATTTTCCCCATAAGAAATAATGGAAATCCAGTTAATCCGTTCCAGACACCCAGAAGTATGAAAAAAAAATTTTTGTACCACATGAAATACACCTACCATCCGACTTACGACCTGCTCGACATACGTCCACTCGACTTACGACCGTGCATCTGGCAGCTGGGCTGGGCCGGCTGATGCACACCACTGTACAATATTTGACAATACTCATGACGGCAATGTGTCACCATGGCCTCTAAGATGAAGTCTGAATCTTGCACTGGAGATTGTGGCAAGAAAGGCTCTTACTCTCGAACTCTCTATTTGTTTTCACTGTTGCACATAAACCTGTCTGTATCTGTCTGCCTGTATATCTGTCTGTATCTCTGTGTGTCTGTTTATCTGTCTGTCTACTAGTGTGTGTCTTTTTGTCTACCTGTGTGTCTTTCTGTCTACCTGTGTGTCTTTATGTCTACCTGTGTGTCTTTGTCTACCTGTGTGTCTGTCTTTCTGTGTGTCTGTCTTTCTGTCTACCTGTGTGTCTTTCTGTCTACCTGTGTGTGTGTCTACCTGTGTCTGTCTTTGTCTACCTGTCTGTCTTTGTTTACCTGTGTGTCTGTCTTTCTGTCTGTCTACCTGTGTGTCTGTCTTTCTGTCTACCTGTGTGTCTGTCTTTCTGTCTACCTGTGTGTCTGTCTTTGTCTGCTTGTCTGTCTCAGAGCCACTCATTAAGAATGTACTTGGTCTTGAAGACGCCATATTAATAATGATAATAACAATAATAATCACTGAGGCGCATTAAATGTGTATAAAACGTTAATATAGACATTTTTGCTTAATCCATCTATTTTTTTTCAAAATTATATAATAAACATGCTACATAACACATAAATTAACAAATATGAGATTTTTTTTGACAGTGAACAGGAACCGTTCGTGTCCGGGCTGGCAACAACAACAACAACAACATTTGTTTATGTAATGAAGTTGGTAGAATTACCGACAATATGTAAAGTAAAAGGACACAAGTGCAACTAATGTGACATTTATTGTGGCAACGTTTCGCTCTCCAGGAGCTTTATCAAGCCATTACAAACAATACATGGACACAGAGGGTATATAAAGGCTCAGAGTGAGGTGTAATACTAGTGAGGTACCATTTCGATGTTCACTAGTGGTAGTAGTAGTAGTAGTAATGGTAGTGACAAAAGTAATACAATATGGTAGAGCAATTAATTCGTACATGAGTAAAAGGATATAAAAGCTATTACTTGGGTAACATAAAAATAGGTTGGACAAATATAGACTGGAATGAGGCAGCTTGTTTCAGTGTTCACTCTGTGCTTTGTGTAGTATAACAGGAGAGACTATGTGATGGCAGGGTTTACTGTTTTCAGGAGGATTCTTGCTAAGACTTCGGAGATGGTGAAGCTGCCGTTGTTTTGTTTAATTGTATTCGAAACAGCGATCAGTGCTGATTCGAGGCACTTGCGTCTGCGGAAATTAGTTTCTTTGATCACTAATTGGGCGTCTCTGAATTTCATGAGATGATTGGTGGAATTTCGGTGTTGTACACAGGCGTTGTTCAGGTTATCGTTCCTACATGCGTAAATGTGTTCATTGAGGCGGGTGTCAAGGTTTCTGGCTGTTTCACCTACGTAAATCTTGTCACAGCCTCCACAGGGTATAGTGTAAACTCCTGCATTGACTGGTTCGTGGTGCTTGGATTATGTCCTGGTTATATCCTTTATTGAAGTGCTAGAAGCGATGGCGACTCTGGTGTTAGCTTTTGAAAGTACTTTTGAGACGTTCAGTGCAACCTGACTGTTGGGAAGAATTATAACTTTGCTGGGAGTGGTGTTGATGCGTGGAGAATTTATGATCTGAAGAGCTCTTTTCTTGCAGTCTTTGATGAAAAAAGAAGGAAAATGTAACTCTGTGAATGTTTGGTGAATGTATGTACACTCCTCGTCAAGAAACTCAGGACTACAAATTCGGTATGCTCTTAGGAAAAACCCGATGATGATGCCTCTTTTGGTCTTGGTATCTTGACTGGAATAGAGGTATGTGAGATCATTTTTATTGGTGGGTTTCCGATAAACTTGAAATCTTAGGTTATTGTCTACTTTGTGAATGAGGACGTCGAGGAAAGGTAGCTTGTCATTGGACTCTTCTTCTAGTGTAAACTGGATCGCCGGTTCAACTGCGTTGAGCCTTACCTGAAGATCCCGTACATCTACATACGAACCCATCAGCACTCAACAGTGGGAGACGCTCACCAAAGATTTTCTATACAAAACCAGACAAATACTCAAACGCACTAGAGAAGGGAAGAAACTTCTGTACTTGTTACCAAGCAACCCTAAACCAGCACACATGTATGGTTTACCCAAGATCCATAAACACAATATTCCTCTCAGACCAATCACGTCAGGAATAGGCAGTGCTCCACACAAACTAGCCGGAGTTCTTGCCAAACATCTTTCCTGCCTTCTGGGGACCATCAGCCCCGCTCATCTTAAACACTCAGGTGACCTTCTCAACCGCATCCGTAACCTCTCCATCCGTAACAAGAAACTAAGCAGTTTGGATGTGACTTCCCTCTTCACAAAAGTACCTACCAAAAAAGCCATCGAGGTTCTACGACGTAAAGTCAATCAGGACCTTAATCTTCCTCTACCTCCCGGAGATTTTGTTGACTTAATTGAACTCTGTGTTAATTTCAACTGTTTTTCTTTCAATAACAAGCTCTACAAACAAACCTACGGCATGGGAATGGGGTCCCCCATAAGTGCCGTCCTAGCCAACTTATACATGGAACACCTAGAGTCCGAACACTTCGCCAACATCATCCCTTCAAGCGTCACTTGGTTACGTTACGTGGACGATGTCCTTGTAATAACTCCAAAACGTTTTGATGTACGGGATCTTCAGGCAAGGCTCAACGCAGTTGAACCGGCGATCCAGTTTACACTAGAAGAAGAGTCCAATGACAAGCTACTTTTCCTCGACGTCCTCATTCACAAAGTAGACAACAACCTAAGATTTCAAGTTTATCGGAAACCCACCAATAAAAATGATCTCACACACTTCTATTCCAGTCAAGATACCAAGACCAAAAGAGGCATCATCATCGGGTTTTTCCTAAGAGCATACCGAATTTGTAGTCCTGAGTTTCTTGACGAGGAGTGTACATACATTCACCAAACATTCACAGAGTTACATTTTCCTTCTTTTTTCATCAAAGACTGCAAGAAAAGAGCTCTTCAGATCATAAATTCTCCACGCATCAACACCACTCCCAGCAAAGTTATAATTCTTCCCAACAGTCAGGTTGCACTGAACGTCTCAAAAGTACTTTCACAAGCTAACACCAGAGTCGCCATCGCTTCTAGCACTTCAATAAAGGATATAACCAGGACAAAATCCAAGCACCACGAACCAGTCAATGCAGGAGTTTACACTATACCCTGTGGAGGCTGTGACAAGATTTACGTAGGTGAAACAGCCAGAAACCTCGACACCCGCCTCAATGAACACATTTACGCATGTAGGAACGATAACCTGAACAACGCCTGTGTACAACACTGAAATTCCACCAATCATCTCATGAAATTCAGAGACGCCCAATTAGTGATCAAAGAAACTAATTTCCGCAGACGCAAGTGCCTCGAATCAGCACTGATCGCTGTTTCGAATACAATTAAACAAAACAACGGCAGCTTCACCATCTCCGAAGTCTTAGCAAGAATCCTCCTGAAAACAGTAAACCCTGCCATCACATAGTCTCTCCTGTTATACTACACAAAGCACAGAGTGAACACTGAAACAAGCTGCCTCATTCCAGTCTATATTTGTCCAACCTATTTTTATGTTACCCAAGTAATAGCTTTTATATCCTTTTACTCATGTACGAATTAATTGCTCTACCATATTGTATTACTTTTGTCACTACCATTACTACTACTACTACTACCACTAGTGAACATCGAAATGGTACCTCACTAGTATTACACCTCACTCTGAGCCTTTATATACCCTCTGTGTCCATGTATTGTTTGTAATGGCTTGATAAAGCTCCTGGAGAGCGAAACGTTGCCACAATAAATGTCACATTAGTTGCACTTGTGTCCTTTTACTTTACATAAACATTTGTTTACATAACTCATGAACATTCTACATTCTCATTCTCTCTCATTTATTCATTTAATCTTGTTTACTCACCTCTCACTCTACATTAAAACTACAGATATTTGGCCTGGTGGCTAAAGCTCCCGCTTCACACACGGAGGGCCCGGGTTCAATTCCCGGCGGGTGGAAACATTTCGACACGTTTCCTTACACCTGTTGTCCTGTTCACCTAGCAGCAAATAGGTACCTGGGTGTTAGTCGACTGGTGTGGGTCGCATCCTGGGGGACAAGATTAAGGACCCCAATGGAAATAAGTTAGACAGTCCTCGATGACGCACTGACTTTCTTGGGTTATCCTGGGTGGCTAACCCTCCGGGGTTAAAAATCCGAACGAAATCTTATCTCTTATCTTATCTTAAGGTAAGTAATGACTGGACACGATTATTATACTATAGCTTAATAATAATATTAATATTAGTACATATGTATTATTGAAATAATAATGATTATTAATATTATTATTAATTTAGGGCACTGGAGCACAGATCCACTGTATAGCACTTTGTCTGGATTTTTTGGGTTATCCTAGGTAATGTATACTATGTATGATGACTTACGTGTACCAGTGAGAGAGAGAGATACAGAGAGAGATACAAAGAGACAGCCACATTCGGTCAGCCAACTACCCACCCACCCATCCAGCCACCCACCCACTCATCCAGCCAGCCAGCCACCCACCCACCCATCATCCAGCCACCCACCCACCCACCCATCATCCAGCCACCCACCCACCCATCCAGCCACCCACCCAGCCACCCATCCAGCCACCCATCCAGCCAGCCAGGCACCCACCCAGCGAACCACAGACCCAGCCACCCATCCAGCCACCCACCCACCTGGCCACCCACCCATCCAGCCAGCCAGCCACCCACCCACCCGGCCACCCACCCGGCCAACCACAGACCCGGCCACCCGGCCAGCCAGCCGGATACATATTACACATGTTCCAGAGTTGTTTCTCTTTACTTAGGGTATAGGTTAAACAACATTCTGGCAGGATGACACTACCAGTGGTATTCTCCCATTCCACTGTGTCGACAATACATAAAGATAATAGTAACATATGATACTGTATGCGATGTAAAATTTACAATACATATCACTACCATGTATACATTATATACAGTACATAAATAATTAAAATACAACAATAGAAGTAAATTCTGGTAAAAAGAATGAAATAATGATTGTACATTACATTACAGTATTATGTAGGTAGTTTAATAGGAAAGTTTTGACATTATGCCCTACCCAATATGTTGGCAATTTTCAAAGGTTCGACTTACGTCCATTTCGACTTAGGACCGGTTGGTCGGAACCAAGCTTGGTCGTAAGTCGGATGGTAGGTGTATACATTTTCCTACACACAAAAAGGATACATGCACAGTACGTATACTGTACTAAATGAAGAATAAATGACACTTACCATTATTGAAGATGTAGATATGAGACACTGTTTTTCTTGAACACACTGGGATTTTCAGAGTGATACATGAGTAAAGGCTTCACTTTGAAATCTCCACTAGCATTACAACAAAACATGAGTTAGCCTGTCTTTCATAGGCTTGTGTTCTGGGAGTGCCTTTTCATCCTGAGTAATGTAGGTCCTGTTTGGCATTTTCTTCCAAAACAGGCCTGTTTCGTCACAATTGAACACTTGTTGGGGTTGGAATTTTTCAGCTTCACCATGCCTTATCACTGTGTATGCCACTACGATTCTTAAATCTCTCAAACCATCCTTTGCTGGCCTTAAATTCACCAATATGAGCACTAGTTCCAGGCATTTTTTCTGTTCACCTGGGTGTTAGTCGACTGGTGTGGGTCGCATCCTGGGGGACAAGCTTAAGGACCCCAATGGAATTAAGTTAGACAGTCCTCGATGACACACTGACTTTCTTGGGTTATCCTGGGTGGCTAACCCTCTAGGGTTAATTGTTTCTTGTTAAGCCACACCAACAACAGTCTCTCCACATCTTCGAGTAGTACAGCTGACGATGGTGCAGCAGCAGCTGACCGTGGTACAGCAGCAGCTGACGGTGGTGCAGCAACAGTTGACGGTGGTGCAGCAACAGTTGACAGTAGTGCAGCAACAGTTGACGGTGGTGCAGCAACAGTTGACAGTGGTGCAGCAACAGTTGACGGTGGTGCAGCAACAGGTGACGGTGGTGCAGCAACAGCTGACCATGGTACAGCAGCAGCTGGCCATGGTGCAGCAACAGCTAATGGTGGTGCAGTAGCAGCTGACCATGGTATGATAGTATTTCTCCTTTTTATCACAGGGTTGGCACTAGAAGCTTTCTTTGGGCCCATGGTGGCTTATTTAGCAGTTACAAGCACTAAAAACAATGGAATAATACAAAATTTATCGAATGTATGCGTGCAACCGTCCGCCCTGGCTTGTAAACAATGCCACTAGTTGAGCTGAGGCGCTCTGGCCAGACGGACCTCGTTCGGGACGAACAATTTAAGTTGAGCTTTTCTTCGTAGGTCGGGGAAATTTTTTTATGCTGAAATGCTTCGTAAGTCGATTTTATCATAAGATGAGGCCTTCGTAAGTCGGGGGTTGACTGTATATGTATGCACAGCCTATCCTCACTTAACGACGGAGTTCTGTTCATAAGACCACGTAGGTACACGAATTCATCGCTAAGTGAGGAGCATAATATAATGGTAGTGGGTTTGTGTCAACCATCTTTGATATTCATTTAATGTCACCTTTGCACCATTTGTAACATTTCTGGCATATTTTTGAATGTTTATTCAGTAGCATACTGTATATTGTATTAAACAGAATAGAGAAAATCAGCTCTAGTATACATTATTTAGGTATGCAGACTTGTCATAGAGCCCGTCATAATTTCAAGTCGTTGGTAAGTGAGTATGTCGCTAAGTGAGGAGAAGCTGTATACGAGTTTGCCTATGACTGGTGTGACAACGTCAACCATGACCTCTTGTTACCCAGCCAGTAAACACTTAGGCTGCCTGTAAGTAGTGGGTAGCCCAAAATGAAGCACTACATGCTAAGAAAAAGGAGGCCTTAGACAATGCACAGCATTTGTTTGAATTGAAAAAAATGATTGCTAGATACTGATCAGCTGTTGACAAAACTGAAAAGTTTGTTCTAATCCAGTTATCATAATTAAGGTCTTTCTGGATACGCTGATAAATTTAAATAGCATCCTACTTCTTTTTTTATTTGCCTGGGCAATGATGGGCTCTGCTATTGTAGTGCAGTAGTTGCTTGAATATCTAAATTATATGAGCAAAGATCCTTATTTGTATACAACATTGTCTAGCAAGACAGCTCTTGGGTTGAAAGTCTTAAATTTTTGGAGGAGAATTTTTAGAAGAACATGTCACCAATTATAACAGCACAGTGGACCATCACCTTTCGCACCTTGATCTACTGCGTTTTTGTCTGTTTGCAATTCATTTTTTTGTATCTATTTCCACCTTTTGCCTGTAAATTCACCTCCTTCATGTCAGTTCTACCTGTTTCCACCTTGCACTGTAACATGACCAGCCATTGTGGCAGTACATGCATGCCAGTTACCCTTTTGCGTGCGTCACGTAGGCCAGTATCCCATCCATGTGCCTCAGGCCTTTTCTGTTTCACGGTAGACCTAGCTTTGTTTACATCCTTCCCCCTCACCTCCCGCTTACGCCACCAGTTGCCTCTTGAGCATGTACCATACAATTTCTGTCTTGTGTTATCCCTCCATTTTCAGTGGTGAGAGTGCCTCACAGCAGCAGAGAATTTTCCTGCTGAGTTACTGGAAATGATTTCTGAGGGTGGCTGTGCACCAGAACAAGTGTTTAGTGCTGATGAAAGAGCATGGTTCTGGAAAAAGATGCCTTTTAGAGCTTACGTCAGCAGGCAAAAAAAAAAAAAAGGTGCTGCTATTGCATTAGCTGTGCATTATTGTAACAGGTGACATTAAGTGCAGACCCATGCTTGTTTATTGCTCAAAGAATCCCCATGATTTAAAATGGAAAGACAAAATCACTTTTCCTGTTATCTGGAGGTCATACAAGTCAGCATGGAAGACAGAGGAATTATTTGCTGACTGGTTCAAGCATCATTTTATTCCTGAAGTCTTGTTTTATCTGTGCACAAGAGCCTCGTATTCAAGATTCTCCTGACTTGATAATTCCCTTGCTCATCCTGACCTATTACAAAATTTAACCCTTTGGGGGTCGACAGGTCCTCTCAGAGACTTGTTCTCAGGGTCAGCCAAATTTCAAAAACAAAAAAATTATTTTTTCTAATGAAAAGGTAGAGAATCTTTTCCTGATCATAATGACACCAAAAGTATGAAATTTGATGGAAAACTTACGGAATTATGCTCTCGCGAAGTTAGCGGTCTCGACGATGTTTACGCATTGGCGATTTTTGCCCACTTTGAGCCCTATTTTCGGCCAATTCCAGTGTACTAGTCGACAAAAATCATAGCTATTTTGCTAGAACTTCATTTTTTCTATCGAATGAGTACAAGAAACCACCCATTTACCGATTTCAACTATCCAATAAAGTGGTCAGAATTTAGCAATTTTGCCAGTTTCACACAAATTTCAAAGGATGCCAATTTCTGAATAGGGTCCAGAATAAACAAGAAAGACATTCCTGGCACTAAAATAAGTTCTCTGTTCGTTAGTCACATCCCCAGGCCCCTCTTATATTTCTTTGGCTTTCCACTTTGAATTTTTATTCTCACAAAAAAATAAGATTTACTGTTATGCAGACTACTGCATTAGTGTAGAATTATATTTTTTTTTTTTTTTTTTTTTTTTTTTTTTTTATCACACTGGCCGATTCCCACCAAGGCAGGGTGGCCCGAAAAAGAAAAACTTTCACCATCATTCACTCCATCACTGTCTTGCCAGAAGGGTGCTTTACACTACAGTTTTTAAACTGCAACATTAACACCCCTCCTTCAGAGTGCAGGCACTGTACTTCCCATCTCCAGGACTCAAGTCTGGCCTGCCGGTTTCCCTGAATCCCTTCATAAATGTTACTTTGCTCACACTCCAACAGCACGTCAAGTATTAAAAACCATTTGTCTCCATTCACTCCTATCAAACATGCTCACGCATGCCTGCTGGAAGTCCAAGCCCCTCGCACACAAAACCTCCTTTACCCCCTCCCTCCAACCTTTCCTAGGCCGACTCCTACCCCGCCTTCCTTCCACTACAGACTGATACACTCTTGAAGTCATTCTGTTTCGCTCCATTCTCTCTACATGTCCGAACCACCTCAACAACCCTTCCTCAGCCCTCTGGACAACAGTTTTGGTAATCCCGCACCTCCTCCTAACTTCCAAACTACGAATTCTCTGCATTATATTCACACCACACATTGCCCTCAGACATGACATCTCCACTGCCTCCAGCCTTCTCCTCGCTGCAACATTCATCACCCATGCTTCACACCCATATAAGAGCGTTGGTAAAACTATACTCTCATATATTCCCCTCTTTGCCTCCAAGGACAAAGTTCTTTGTCTCCACAGACTCCTAAGTGCACCACTCACTCTTTTTCCCTCATCAATTCTATGATTCACCTCATCTTTCATAGACCCATCTGCTGACACGTCCACTCCCAAATATCTGAATACGTTCACCTCCTCCATACTCTCTCCCTCCAATCTGATATTCAATCTTTCATCACCTAATCTTTTTGTTATCCTCATAACCTTACTTTTTCCTGTATTCACCTTTAATTTTCTTCTTTTGCACACCCTACCAAATTCATCCACCAATCTCTGCAACTTCTCTTCAGAATCTCCCAAGAGCACAGTGTCATCAGCAAAGAGCAGCTGTGACAACTCCCACTTTGTGTGTGATTCTTTATCTTTTAACTCCACGCCTCTTGCCAAGACCCTCGCATTTACTTCTCTTACAACCCCATCTATAAATATATTAAACAACCACGGTGACATCACACATCCTTGTCTAAGGCCTACTTTTACTGGGAAAAAATTTCCCTCTTTCCTACATACTCTAACTTGAGCCTCACTATCCTCGTAAAAACTCTTCACTGCTTTCAGTAACCTACCTCCTACACCATACACTTGCAACATCTGCCACATTGCCCCCCTATCCACCC
Source organism: Cherax quadricarinatus (assembly GCF_038502225.1). NCBI lineage: Eukaryota > Metazoa > Arthropoda > Malacostraca > Decapoda > Parastacidae > Cherax > Cherax quadricarinatus. The sequence goes on from NC_091314.1 coordinate 10,605,734, forward strand.
TGTCATATAAATAATATATATAAATAATATAAATAATATCAGCGCACTGGTGAAAGAATATTAGACTCACCAGTTGACGTGTATTGGACGCTTGGCAAGATTTGTTTACTTTTGAACTTCGGTAAAAATTGAACATTTCTGCTACTTTGAGCTCAATTTCAAGGTGCTTTTCATTGTAAAACCAGTCAAAATCATCTCCATTTCTGTAATATATCTTCCATTCTATAAAATGAGACCAGGAAAACTAGAATACAACAATAAATACCATACGAAAATACAGTGCAAAGTCGCTGTTTTAATCCAAAAACACGGTCAAATTTTTTTTTTCCTCTCATTACACACTGTGTGCTGCAGGATTTTTTTTATACTGCGCACACTGACCACATAGACCCATTCTTACATATGTAGGCCTACCAGCTTTCTCTCACTAGATTTGAGGGCGCTAGAATTTAGGCGTACTAGTACGTCAAAAACCCTGAGTCGTAAGCCGTACTAGTACGTCCGAAACCCCCAAAGGGTTAAACTTTAATGTTTTTTTTTTTACCACCAAATACGACATGACTGATACAACCACTGGATCAAGGTGTAATCAAGCTATTTAAGTTTATCTGCACACACACAGAGTGGGGCAGAAACTGATTGCAGCAGTAGACAATGACTCTGAGCTTGGAGCTCTAGAGTTTTTGTATAAATTCAACAAGTGCCTTACCCCATGTCAAAGCTTTGTGGAATAATGTGCCCCAATCAACAATAAATGCAGGCTGGAGAAAATTATGGTGAGCATGGTGAATATTTCACAGGTGAATATTTCACAGTTGAGGTAACTGTTCAGTTGGCAAGGAGATTGCTTGGTGAGGGCTTTGAGGACATGCAGCCAGAAGACATCAATAAACCGTTAGAAGATAATAAGGAAGAAAGAAGTCCAGAGGAAATGTTGGCAGAGCTGAATTACCAGATAGAAGGGACTCAGAGAGTTGAAGGGGATGAGAAAGAAGAGCCTGCAAAGAAATGGTTAACACTTTCACAGTTATGGGAGCAGTTTCATGCTGCTGCTAAACTTAAAGACTTTTTCATTGAAGAGGATGCTGACATATCTAGAAGCCCTGATCTAAAGCTGCTGATGATGCCCTACCATCAGCTGTATAAAGTATTGCTGAATAATGCACAGCAGACATAGGAGAATACTTCAGGGCTCCTGTAAATAATAACTCTGCATCGACCTCTTCCCATGAACCTCCAGCCATCCACTTCATCCATCTCATCTATGGCCCACACCAAGCCTCTCCACAGACATCAAGCCACTTAATCAGCAACAACTTTCTTAGGTTATGCTAGGTTAAATCATCCTGCATCATACTATAATAATATACATTAATAATGTGGTTTTAAAAATCATTGTATAATATTTAGTTTATATTAGGTGAATTGTATACATATTTATAAGAAAAGTTGTTTGGCTGTCAAGGTGGCATGGAATATAACCCAATTTTTTCTGTGAGTTGTTCACTCCACCTACTGTGTTTTCACATATAGCTCCATTTTTTATGGAACATTTTTTTTTCAACAAGTCAGCCGTCTCCCGCCTAGGCAGGGTAACCCAAAACGAAAATACTTTCATCATCATTCAACACTTTCACCTCACTCATACATAATCACTGTTTTTGCAGAGGTGCCCAGATACAACAGTTTAGAAGCATAAAGATACAATATAAAAAGTGACCTGAAATAATATTATAAACTCCCTTTAGAATGTAATATCAGGGCCCAATTATATATATACTGTCCTGTTACACTTCCCATTTCCAGAACTCAAATCTGGCTATATAAAAATAACCGGTTTCCCTGAATCCCTTCACTAAATATTACCTTGCTCACACTCCAACAGCTCGTCAGGTCCCAAAAACCATTCGTCTCCATTTACTCCTATCTAACATACTTGTGCATGCTTGCTGGAAGTCCAAGCCCCTCACCCACAAAACCACCTTTACCCCCCTCCCTCCAACCTTTTCGAGGATGACCCCTACCCCACCTTCCTTTCCCTACAGATTTATATGCTCTCCATGTCATTCTACTTTGATCCATTCTCTCTAAATGACCAAACCACCTCAACAACCCCTCTTCAGCCCTCTGACTAATACTTTTATTAACTCCACACCTTCTCCTAATTTCCACACTTTGAATTCTCTGCATAACATTTACACCACACATTCCCCTTAGACAGGACATCTCCACTGCCTCCAACCGCCTCCTCACATATACCTCAATGCACCACTCGCCTTTTTTTCCTCATCATTTCTATGGTTAACCTCATCCTTCATAAACCCATCCACTGACACATCAACTCCCAGATATCTGTAAACATTTTCTTCTTCCATACTCCTTCTCTCCAATGTGATATCCAATTTTTCTTTATCTAAATCATTTGATACCCTCATCACCTTACTCTTATCTATGTTCACTTTCAAATTTCTACCTTTACACACCCTCCCAAACTCATCCACTAACCTTTGCAACTTTTCTTTAGAATCACCCATAAACACAGTATCATCAGCAAAAAGTAACTGTCAACTCCCATTTTGTATTTGATTTCGCAGAATTTAATCCCACCTCTCTCCCCAACACCCTAGCATATACTTCTTTTACTACCCTGTCTATAAATATATTAAACAACCATGGTGACATTACACATCCCTGTGTAAGACCTTCTTTTACTGGGAAGTAATCTCCCTTTCTTCTACACATCCTAACCTGAGCCTCACTATCCTCATAAAAACTCTTTACAGCATTTAGTAACTTACTACCTATTCCACATACTTGCAACATCTGCCACATTGCTCCCCTATCCACTCTATCATATGCCTTTTCTAAATCCATAAATGCAATGAAAACTGTTCACATATATGCTGCAATGTAAACACTTGATTTACACATCCCCTACCCACTCTAAAGCCTCCTTGCTCATCCACAATCCTACTCTGTCTTACCTCTAATTCTTTCAATAATAACCCTGCCATACACTTTTCCTGGTATACTCGGTAAACTTATTCCTCTATAATTTTTACAATCTCTTTTGTCCCCCTTCCCTTTATGTAAAGGAACTATACATGCTCTTTGCCAATCCCTAGGTACCTTCCCCTATTCTATACATTTATTAAACAAAAATACCAACCATTCCAACCCCATATCACCCCCCCTGCTTTTACCATTTCTGTCATAATCCCGTCAGTTCATGCTGCTTTACCCCCTTTTGTGTGTTGTGCAAAAGGTGATTATTCACTGAAATTCATATACATCATTGTATCTGACATAAAAACAAAAGAAAAACAATCTCCAAAAATTTTACAGGTCATGTAACAACACATGACTAATTGTACCAAACAAGTAGGAACCCACCAAACCCACATCAATTGGTATGGTGTAATTCTGAAGTTCCAGTTTTCAGCAGATGTCTTTTTCACACACTTGAAAGATAATTACCTGTATTAATAGGCCATATTCTATGAGGAAGAATTAAGAGCTCTGTAGTGTTAAGTTTTATTTGCTTATGAACTGTTATTATATGAACATTAAAATGGTATAAAATACCGACAGATTGTTAGGTAAGACACATATGCAACAGTTAGGTATCTTTATTTCGAAACATTTCGCCTACACAGTAGGCTTCTTCAGTCGAGTACAGAAAAGTTGATAGAAGCAGAAGATACTTGAAGACGATGTAATCAGTCCATCACCCTTAAAGTTTTGAGGTGGTCAGTCCCTCAGTCTGGAGAAGAGCATTGTTCCGTTGTCTGAAACAATATGAAGTTGAAATGACAGAATGGGGCCTTATATAGTGCCAGGAGGTGAGACGTCTCACCTCCTGGCACTATATAAGGCCCCATTCTGTCATTCAACTTCATATTGTTTCAGACAACGGAACAATGCTCTTCTCCAGACTGAGGGACTGACCACCTCAAAACTTTAAGGGTGATGGACTGATTACATCGTCTTCAAGTATCTTCTGCTTCTATCAACTTTTCTGTACTCGACTGAAGAAGCCTACTGTGTAGGCGAAACGTTTCGAAATAAAGATACCTAACTGTTGCATATGTGTGTTATTATATGGTTTAATTGATAGCTGGCAGCTATGATTGGTTGTTAGCCTGGAAAATGTTGATGCGTGCAGTGACCACTCATTCGTACATTGTATTAAATGAGGTTTTCTGACCGAGATCATAAGTATACAGACAAGTTTGTGATCATGTAATACACCCTTAGCAGCACTTTATTACAAATGAGCCAGTGTAAGTTCCAAGTTCCAGGTGAGGGGACCTGGCAAGTCAGGTGTTTCCATGCAGGAAAAACTTATGAGAGTATCTCTGTCATTTCAGACCTTCCTGATACATACAGAAAGTACTAGCCATTATGGCTCATGGCATCATCGGGGTTAACAATATATTCCCTTTTTTCCATGGGAGGGAGTATGCCTATGGAACCAGGTAATTTCCTGTAGAAGTCCAGGGAATGACACACTAAATAGCCAACTGCTTGCAAATAATATAACAATATCTAATTCAGACACAGTGGTAAGTATAACAGTTTCATTTATTGTTTACAGAGAGCCCAAACTGAAGCTGTTACATTCTTGGGTAATCAAGATAATGGCAGAACACTGTATGCCGTGCCAGGATTAGACTACATTGGACATGAAGATGTAATGCCATATGTTGCAGTAAGTAAGAGACCTATCAGACATGATTTGTTTGATAAGTTTCTTATATATGCTGCTGAGAAAGGTTAGCTTAAATTATTTTGCAGATATGTTACATGATGAGTAGATGTGCTCATGTATTTTTTTTTTATGTTTGCCTTTTTATGAGGAGAGTGTGAAGATGATTTGTGTATGTGATTTCGTGTATAGGACAAGGAGGAATAACATCTTGTAGGAATGAGGAAGAGCCAGTTGTGAGTGTGGGGGAAGTTCGTGAGGCAGTAGGTAAAATGAAAGGGGGTAAGGCAGCCGGGATTGATGGGATAAAGATAGAAATGTTAAAAGCAGGTGGGGATATAGTTTTGGAGTGGTTGGTGCAATTATTTAATAAATGTATGGAAGAGGGTAAGGTACCTAGGGATTGGCAGAGAGCATGCATAGTTCCTTTGTATAAAGGCAAAGGGGATAAAAGAGAGTGCAAAAATTATAGGGGGATAAGTCTGCTGAGTATACCTGGTAAAGTGTATGGTAGAGTTATTATTGAAAGAATTAAGAGTAAGACAGAGAATAGGATAGCAGATGAACAAGGAGGCTTTAGGAAAGGTAGGGGGTGTGTGGACCAGGTGTTTACAGTGAAACATATAAGTGAACAGTATTTAGATAAGGCTAAAGAGGTCTTTGTGGCATTTATGGATTTGGAAAAGGCGTATGACAGGGTGGATAGGGGGGCAATGTGGCAGATGTTGCAAGTGTATGGTGTAGGAGGTAGGTTACTGAAAGCAGTGAAGAGTTTTTACGAGGATAGTGAGGCTCAAGTTAGAGTATGTAGGAAAGAGGGAAATTATTTCCCAGTAAAAGTAGGCCTTAGACAAGGATGTGTGATGTCACCGTGGTTGTTTAATATATTTATAGATGGGGTTGTAAGAGAAGTAAATGCGAGGGTCTTGGCAAGAGGCGTGGAGTTAAAAGATAAAGAATCACACACAAAGTGGGAGTTGTCACAGCTGCTCTTTGCTGATGACACTGTGCTCTTGGGAGATTCTGAAGAGAAGTTGCAGAGATTGGTGGATGAATTTGGTAGGGTGTGCAAAAGAAGAAAATTAAAGGTGAATACAGGAAAGAGTAAGGTTATGAGGATAACAAAAAGATTAGGTGATGAAAGATTGAATATCAGATTGGAGGGAGAGAGTATGGAGGAGGTGAATGTATTCAGATATTTGGGAGTGGACGTGTCAGCGGATGTGTCTATGAAAGATGAGGTGAATCATAGAATTGATGAGGGGAAAAGAGTGAGTGGTGCACTTAGGAGTCTGTGGAGACAAAGAACTTTGTCCTTGGAGGCAAAGAGGGGAATGTATGAGAGTATAGTTTTACCAACGCTCTTATATGGGTGTGAAGCATGGGTGATGAATGTTGCAGCGAGGAGAAGGCTGGAGGCAGTGGAGATGTCATGTCTGAGGGCAATGTGTGGTGTGAATATAATGCAGAGAATTCGTAGTTTGGAAGTTAGGAGGAGGTGCAGGATTACCAAAACTGTTGTCCAGAGGGCTGAGGAAGGGTTGTTGAGGTGGTTCGGACATGTAGAGAGAATGGAGCGAAACAGAATGACTTCAAGAGTGTATCAGTCTGTAGTGGAAGGAAGGCGGGGTAGGGGTCGGCCTAGGAAAGGTTGGAGAGAGGGGGTAAAGGAGGTTTTGTGTGCGAGGGGCTTGGACTTCCAGCAGGCATGCGTGAGCGTGTTTGATAGGAGTGAATGGAGACAAATGGTTTTTAATACTTGACGTGCTGTTGGAGTGTGAGCAAAGTAACATTTATGAAGGGGTTCAGGGAAACTGGCAGGCTGGATTTGAGTCCTGGAGATGGGAAGTACAGTGCCTGCACTCTGAAGGAGGGGTGTTAATGTTGCAGTTTAAAAACTGTAGTGTAAAGCACCCTTCTGGCAAGACAGTGATGGAGTGAATGATGGTGAAAGTTTTTCTTTTTCGGGCCACCCTGCCTTGGTGGGAATCGGCCAGTGTGATAAAAAAAAAAAAAAACTTTATGAAACCATTTGTTGAAAGTCATTTTTTACAAGCAGACATATTTGGTTTGTGTCAGAGCATAGGTAAATATCTTTCTGTTCCTTTATTATTTATTTTATTCCCCCCCCCTACCTATGTATTCTCGCTCTTCCTCTGTGGGCACCTAGGTCCCTTGCAGTGCTCCCCTCTCTTAGTATTTGACTGGCTCCTCCTTACTTCCTCACTACTACTTCCACTTCCACTGCTGCTGCTGCCGTCGCTGCCGCCGCCACCACTACCATTACTTCTCGCCTATATATACCCATCCTACTCTACTTCTCGATAGTGTGACTTTGTAAATGGTCCAAGTCGGACCGAAACGTCGTCATAAGCTCCTCTCTTCTATGTGCGGGTTATTTGTGTATTGTTCCAGTCACAGTATTGTGCCTTTTTTTGTTATTTATAATTACTAGACAGAGACAGGTATAGTACATGAGCATAAGAATACTAGTTTATATTATATCGAAGGTATTCAGTGATTTAATAAAAATTCTAATAAAAGATTCATTTTGGATAATGTTAGTACCTGAATTGATACAAAAAAAAAATGCCTTGTAATAAATGAGAGTTTAAGGAATGATGGAACAAGAACAGGGACAATATTGGATGACAGACAGGGTTTCAGTATTTGTTTAACATAATAAATTGTTGTCATGAAAACATTAAGGTAAGGAGGTGTTTTTTAATAGTACAGTATGTTTGAAGTGGTTGGCAGATAGAGAGCCTCTGGAATCTTCTGGCAAGGTTCCATATTTTAGGTCCTCTTATACATGCTAAATTGGACACTGAATATCATAGAAACTTTTGTGTTTAGTATTATGTCAATGAGTTTTGTTGCTTAACCCTTTCGGTGTGGTTGCATTATATAAAGACTTTGAAGCCAGTGTTGGTCCTGTAGTACAACACCATGACCACAGCTCACTCAGATAAGCTGTGAGCAGTAAATTTGGGCCTAAATGTGAGAAAATGGGCCCGTGCAGTAAGTGTGCACCATATAAAAAAAAATTCTGGAGCACACAGTACATAAGGAGAACTGCAACTGTATATTTGATTTAAAACAGCGACTTTGTGGCACATTTTCATAGGGTTTTTATGGTTGTATGCTCAGTTTCTTGGTCTTGTTTGATAGACTGGAAGATATATTTACAGAAATAGAGATGATTTTGATTGGTGTCAGGACTGAAAGTAGCTTGAAATTGAGCTCCAAGTAGCAGAAATGTTCAGCTTTTGCCGATATTCCAGAGTACACAAATGACATCATTTGTCCAATATGTGTCCAGCTTGCTAGTCTGATATGCATTTGGGAATACACTGACATTATTTATACAATTATTATAGTAATGCAGTAGTCTGCATAACAGTTAACCTATTTTTGTGAGTGAATAAAAATTCAAAATGGAAAGCAGGCATAATATAAGAGGGGCCTGGAGATGTGAATAAGGAATGGAGGAATATTTTCTTTTAGGGCCAGGAATGTCTCCATTGCTTATTCTGGACCCAGTTTTTAAATTTGCAATTTTTTTAGTTTTGTGTGAAATTGGCCAAATTACTGATTTCTGATTACTTTATTAGGTTGTCGAAATAGGTAAATGGGTGGTTTCTTGTATTCAGTTGATAGAATAGAAGGAATACTAGCAAAATTGCTGAGGGCTTGGTCGAATGGAACAATGGAATTGGCCAAAAATAGGGTGCAAAGTGGGCGAAATCACTGATGCGTAAATATCACTGAGACTGCTAACTTTGTGAGAGCGTAATTCCATAAGTTGAACATCAAATTTCATATTTTTGGTTTCATTACCTTTGGAAAAAGATTCTCTATCGTTTCATGAGTTTTTTTATTTTTAATTCTTCAATCCTGAAAGGGTTAATCATCAGCATCATTTACAGACTTTCAAATATATCTTGCATATATATTTTATTAACAGTTCCCCCATCAACATTAGCTTTGAGTTCTTCCACAGAATACTGCACTTGCATGAAGTATTCATCTTGACAGGTAGAGCTCATTCTATATTTTTCACCATCCCAGAACAAACCCACAAATTGGTAACAGGCTAGGCTTCTAGTCTAAGCTCTGCTGACGTAATCCATAATAATGCTCATTGACACCTTATATTTAATGGCAGCCTGTCTGAACTGAAGGGTTGCCTTCAGTTTTCTTACCTGAAGGTTACCTGGAGTTCTTCAGGGGTCAGTGCCCCTGCTGCCCGGTCCGAGACTAGGCCTTCCAGTGGATGGCCTGATTAACCAGGCTGTTGATGCTAGTCACACACAGTCTACCATATGCACCACAGTCTGGCTGATCAGGAGCTGACTTGAAGAACTTATCACATACCCTCTTGAAGACAGCTAGAGGTCTTTTGGTAATCCCCCTTATGTATGAAGGAAGGGTGTAGAAAAGTCTTGGTCCCTTTACAATTATTGAGTTGTCTCTCATTGTACTCACTGCATCCTTTCATATTTTTTTTTTTTACACAAAATTCATTTATCTTAAAACTCCAAGGGGCAGCTACTGTATTATAATCCATTTTTTTTTTTTTCAACAAGTCAGCCGCCTCCCACCGAGGCAGGGTGACCCAAAAAGAAAGAAAATCCCCAAAAAGAAAATATTTTCATCATTCAACACTTTCACCTCACTCACACGTAATCACTGTTTTTGCAGAGGTACCCAGAATACAACAGTTTAGAAGTATATACGTATAAAAAAATACACAGTATATCCCTCCAAACTGCCAATATCCCAAACCCCTCCTTTAAAGTGCAGGCATTGTACTTCCCATTTCCAGGACTCAAGTCCGGCTATATAAAAATAACCAGTTTCCCTGAATCCCTTCACTAAATATTACCCTGCTCACACTCCAACAGCTCGTCAGGTCCCAAATACCATTTGTCTCCATTCACTCCTATCTAACACGCTCAGGCACGCTTGCTGGAAGTCCTCCATGTTTTTTTTGTTTTTTTTCCAGCAAGTCGACCGACTCCCACTGAGGCAGGGTGACCCAAAAAAGAAAGAAAATCCCCAAAAAGAAAATACTTTCATCATCATTCAACACTTTCACCTCTCACATAATCACTGTTTTTGCAGAGGTGCTCAGAACACAACAATTTAGAAGTATATACGTATAAAGATACACAACATATCCCTCCAAACTGCTAATATCCCGAAACCCCTCCTTTAGAGTGCAGGCATTGTACAGTGGACCCTCGACTAACACTATTAATCCGTTCCTGAGAGCTCATCGCTAGTCAAAATTATCGTTAGTCAAGTTAATTTTCCCCATAAGAAATAGTGGAAATCAAATTAATCCGTGTAGGACACCCCAAAGTATGAAAAAAAAATTGTTTTTACCACATGAAATATTAATTTTAATACACACAAACTGAAGAAGACATGCACAGTTACATGACACTTGCCTTTATTGAAGATCTGGTGATGATTGATGGGATGGGAGGAGGGGAGTGTGTTGATGGTCTTAGTGTTTAGAAGGGGAATCCCCTTCCATTAGGACTTGAGGTGGCAAGTCCTTTTCCAGGGTTACTTCCCTTCCCTTTAAATCTCTCAAACCAACCTTTGCTGGCCTTAAATTCACTCACATCACTAGTTGCTGGCATTTTTTAAATTAAATCGTCATGCAACTTCCTAGCCTTTTCACATATGATCGCTTGAGAGATGCTATCTCCTGCTATCTGTTTTTCGTTTATCCACACCAATAACAGTCTCTCAACATCTTCGAGTACTTGCGATCTCAGTTTCAAAAACATAGTTGCACCTTTGGCAAGAACAGCTTCCTTGATTGCCGTTTTCTTGCCCACAATAGTAGCGATGGTTGATTGGGGTTTTGTGTACAACCTGGCCAGCTCAGAGACACGCACTCCACTTTCATACTTAACAATGATCTCTTTCTTCATATCCATAGTAATTCTCACCTTTTTGCTGTAGGATTGGCACTAGAAGCTTTCTTGGGGCCCATGGTGACTTACTTTGCAGGTGCACTCACTAAAAAGGCTGTGATAATATGAAATGTTCTGATTGTATGCTTGGAAGCAACTGCAGTGGCTGGCTGGCTTGTAAACACTGGCCAGAAGTGGACGCGTCTCAGACGGAACGAATAGTGTTGGTCGAGTTTTTTAGTGCTAGTCGAGGCAAAATTTTTGTGTTAAAATGTATCTCTAGTCGGATTTATCGTTAATCGATGCCATCGTTGGTCGAGGGTCCACTGTACTTCCCATTTCCAGGACTCAAGTCCGGCTATATAAAAATAACCAGTTTCCCTGAATCCCTTCACTAAATATTACCCTGCTCACACTCCAACAGATCGTCAGGTCCCAAATACCATTCGTCTCCATTCACTCCTATCGAACACGCTCATGCACGCCTGCTGGAAGTCCAAGCCCCTCGCCCAAAAACCTCCCTTACCCCTTCCTTCCAACCTTTTCAAGGACAACCCCTACCCTGCCTTCCTTCTCCTACAGATTTAAATGCTCTCCATGTCATTCTACTTTGATCCATTCTCTCTAAATGACCAAACCACCTCAACAACCCCTCTTCAGCCCTCTGACTAATTTCCACACTCCGAATTTTCTGCATAATATTTACACCACACATTGCCCTTAGACAGGACATCTCCACTGCCTCCAACTGCCTCCTCGCTGCTGCATTCCCAACCCAAGCTTCACATCCATATAAGAGTGTTGGTACTACTATGCTTTCATACATTTCCTTATTTGCCTCCATAGATAACGTTTTTTGACTCCACATATACCTCAACGCACCACTCACCTTTTTTACCTCATCAATTCTGTGATTAACCTCATCCTTCATAAATCCATCTGCCGACACATCAACTCCCAAGTATCTGAAAACATTCACTTCTTCCATACTCCTCCCCAATTTGATATCCAATTTTTCTTTATCTAAATTATTTGATACCCTCATCACCTTACTCTTTTCTATGTTCACTTTCAACTTTCTACCTTTACACACACTCCCAGACTCATCCACTAACCTTTGCAATTTTTCTTTAGAATCTCCCATAAGCACAGTATCATCAGCAAAAAGTAACTGTGTCAATTCCCATTTTGTAGTTGATTCCCCATAATTTAATCCCACCCCTCTCCCGAACACCCTAGCATTTACTTCTTTTACAACCCCATCTATAAATATATTAAACAACCATGGTGACATTACACATCCCTGTCTAAGACCTACTTTTACTGGGAAGTAGTCTCCCTCTCTTCTACACACCCTAACCTGAGCCTCACTATCCTCATAAAAACTCTTTACAGCATTTAGTAACTTACCACCTATTCCATATACTTGCAACATCTGCCACATTGCTCCCCTATCCACTCTATCATATGCCTTTTCTAAATCCATAAATGCAATAAAAACTTCCCTACCTTTATCTAAATACTGTTCACATATATGCTTCAATGTAAACACTTGATCTACACATCCCCTACCCACTCTGAAACCTTCTTGCTCATCCGCAATCCTGCATTCTGTCTTACCTCTAATTCTTTCAGTTATGACCCTACCGTACACTTCTCCTGGTATACTCAGTAAACTTATTCCTCTATAATTTTTACAATCTCTTTTGTCCCCATTCCCTCCATGTATGAAGAAATAGTAGTTTTCAATAGCAAAAATAAAAGTAATTTAGAGATTTGCACAAGATAAACTCGTATTGCTTCCAGATACAGTGCAGTACACTATACACTAAAGTTGCACTAGTTTATTTGAATGTCTGACATATTCACAGCACTGGATGTTAATAAATATTTAGAAAATACAAAAGAATTACAAAATTTCATGGAATCTTACCAGCAAAAATATGGCTTTGAGCAGGCTCTGGCCAAAATTATAGGTGATGCCTTCATAACCCAAGTTTTTCCCCACATCTTGAGCACATTGGACAAATGCTTTAACAAAAGATTGACTTGTCAGAAGCATTCCACTGTTTGAAGCATCACGGCTTACTCCAGTACACCTATGAAATGGGTGTATAATACTCCAGTACCATATAGTACTGTCCATCGTTGTCCAGAATTTTGTTTTATTTGAAGTACGTATATTTGTGACTAGTATTAGTCGGAGGGCTGAAGAGGGATTATTATGGTAGATTGCTCATTTACAGAGAATTGGAGAGAATGGAACAAAGTAGAATGACTTGGAGAGAGTATTAATCTGTAGAGGAAGGAAGGCAGGTAGGGGTCGTCCTCGAAAAGGTTGGAGGGAGGGGGGTAAAGGAAGTTTTGTGGGCGAGGGGCTTGGACTTCCAGCAAGCGTGAGTGAGTGTGTTAAATAGGAGTGAATAGAGACGAATGGTTTTTGGGACCTGACAAGCTGTTGGAGTGTGAGCAAGGTAATATTTTGTGAAGGAATGCAGGGAAACCAGTTAGCTAGACTTGAGCCCTGGAAGTGGGAAGCACAGTGCCTGCCTGCACTTTAAAGGAGGGGTTTGGGATATTGGCAGTTTGGAGGGACATCTAAACTGTCGTATCTGAGCGCCTCTGCAAAGATAGTGATTATGTATGAGTGATAGTGAAAGTGTTGGATGATGATGAAGGTTTTTTCTTTCTTTTTGTGTTTTTCTTTCTTTTTGGGTCACCCTGCCTCAGTGAGAAACGGCTGACGTTTTAAAAAAAAAATTGCGATTCTAAATTTAAGAGGAGTTTATACTCTTGAAGGTATTGTAAAATTAGAAGTAGCTAATAATGCTAAGTCTGTTCAGCAAAATTTGTTTTGATTTGGTTTCATGTTTCAGACACCATATTTCTAGTATATCACTTTAATCTTGTTACTATTAACATTCATAAGAAATAATGACGATAATAAAAATATATTTGGGTGCTGGAAATACTGTACATTGGAAAGTGTTGGATAATTACACCTATTTGCATGCTGCCTCTCGGTAAACATGTTAGGTAATCATAATCTGGGAATAAGGAAACTCATGAATTTGGAGCGACAACTGTACATGTATTTGTTTCAGATTTATTGATTTAATGTTGATACTAAGTAAATAATACATAGACCATGAATTTGGGGGATCTAAGTTTAGCTCTGTAATCCTTTGAGAGAAAGTTGGTTTATGTATTACATACTGTACTCTATTTTAGGCTTATTATAAACTGTTTATAATGCTAAATTTTGGTAGATTTTAATTATAGTTTGGTGGTGTTTTCAGGCCACAGATTTTAGGCACAGTAATTAGCTTTTTTATTAGCTTATTGCCTATAATAGTCTAATAAATATAATCATAAATTAAGATGTATAAAAACTGAACTGTATATTGATTATTTATAATGGCACTTTTAGATCCTCCATTTTGTGCTCGTGAAACACTGATGGCATGGCAGGAGCGTAACCACCCATGGCTGGAGCTCTCAGATGTGCACAAGGAAACTACAGAGAATATTAGAGTCACTGTTATACCCTTTTATATGGGGTGTAGAGAATCACAGAATGCTAATGTTTATTGGGTAAGTTGGTGTTCTCTGTGGCACATTTATATACTACATACTGAATATTGAGTAACGGATAATTTGAGTGTTTTTGATATTAGTATTATTTATTGTGATTTTTGTTAAATTTTAAAATCCATTATGTTGATTGCAGTGGAGGTATTGCATTCGTTTAGAAAACCTAGGAGACTTAACAGTACAGCTGAGAGAGAGACATTGGCGCATATTCAGTTTGTCTGGGACTTTAGAAACAGTACGTGGTCGAGGTGTTGTGGGACAGGAGCCAGTACTCTCCAGTCAGCAACCAGCCTTCCAGTATTCATCTCATGTTTCCCTACAGGCACCTTCTGGACACATGTGGTATGTTGGTCTTTATAATTATTGTTTTTCAAAGTGAACTCAAAGTTTTTCTGCTACTGTGGTCTAGAGGAGCACAGACACACTGATTGACAGACTAGCTCACGAATGCTGTCTGCTCATTATCTGTATCATGCACATAGCAGTAGTGGTTGTAGCAGTAATACAGTAGCTATATGGGAAGTGTCTGAAGTACCGTATTTTGACTTACTCCAAGAGCATGACTTATAATATGTTCCAAGTTTCTATGCTGATTTACTGTTAGAGAAATCACAGTACATTAAAAATACTTGTAAAATTTAGTATCATCTCTCAAAGATGTGGGGGTTGATATCATACACCAAGGATTGATATCATGTATCAAGCTATTATGAGTTGTGCTGAATTTAGAACATAGTCAAAAGAATTATTATTAATGGAAGAACTTGGACATTCTTCTATGAAAAGTATAACCTACTCAATTTGTTTTTGAGATTTTTTTTTTTAAGCATGCCAGCCATCTCCCACCAAGGTAGGGTGGCCTGAAAAAGACGGAACACCTTCATCATCACTTTACTATGTTACTATTTTATGCTGATACTAGTTTAGATGCACCTCCAAACTGAAGTATCCCCACCCCTCCTTCAGAGTGCAGGCACTATAATTCCCACCTCCAAAACTTGAGTCCAGCTGACCGGTTTCCTGAACCTTGTCATAAATGTTACCATACTCACAATTCAGCAATATGTCAAGCTATAAAAACCACTTGCCTGCACTCACTGTACACCCTCAAAGCCATCTTATTTTACTCCACCCTCTCTAAATGTCCAAACCACCTCATCAACCCCTCCTCAGCCCTTTGGATAATACTTTTAGTAACCTCACCCCTCCTAATCTCCAAGCTATAAATTTTCTGCATAATATTTACCACACATTGCCCTCAAACACAACATCTCCACTACCTCCAGCCTCCTCCTCACCGCAACATTCACAACCAATGCTTCACACCCATATAAGAGTATTTGTACCTCTATACTTTCATACATTTCTCTCTTTTTTTTTCCACCATAGATAACATTCTTTATCTCCACAGATGCCTCACTGCACCGCCTGCCTTTTTTACCCCCTTGTTAGTTCTATGGCTCACCTTGTCTTTCATAGACCCATCTGCTGACAAGTCAGCTCCCAAATATCTGAACCCATTCACTTCCTCCATATACCCTCTTTCCAATCTTCCATTACCTAAATTTTTTGTTACCGTCACCACCTTTCTCTTTCCTATGTTCACTTTTAATTTCTTTCTTTTACATAGCCCTCCCAAATTCATCTAACCCTTGCAACTTCTCTTCAGAATCTCCCAAAAGATCAAGAAAGGAGGTTTTGTATGTAAGGGGCTTAGACTTCCAGCAAGCGTGCACAATCATGTTAGGAGCGAGTTAGATAGGAACGAGTAGAGGCAAATGGATTTTATGACTTGACTTGCTGTTGGGGTGTTAGCAAAGTAACATTTATGAAGGGTTAGCTGGATTTGAGTCCTGGAGGTGGGAAGTACAGCACCTGTGCTCTGCAAAAGGGAGATATATTGCAGTTTTTTTTAACTGTAATGTAGGCACACCTCTGGCAGGACAGTGATGGAGTGAATGATGAAAGTTTTTTTTTTTTTTCAGGTCACCTTGCCTTCATGGGAAACGGCCAATGTGTTAATAAAAAAAACATTAACCACATTACCTATACTCTTTCTAACCCATCTTTCTCCCATAGCTGCTTATATCTTACCCTAACTACCTCCTCTTCTGGTTTATAAACTTTCACACCTCTCTCTCTCTCTCTCTCTATATATATATATATATATCTGTCTATCTCTATCTCTCTGTCTATATCTCTGTCTATCTCTGTCAATCTCTGTGTATCTCTCTCTCTCTTTTTTTTTTTTTTTTTTTTTTTTTTTAAACAGGGTTTGACACGGTTAAGGATCCCTAGCTTTGACAAGCTACTTACAGGTTAAGGATTCCTAACTTTATTGGCAAGCTAAGAGCTGTTACCTACATCAGCTCATTTGAAAGCACTTTTATTGTTATGAGACATACAAGTAGGGAACAGGATGAAGTTGGAGCCATCTGTGAGCCAGCATTTTCATTTGATCAACTGACTTTATCTCGTTGACATCATTATGCTGTACGAATGTGTTCCATACTCGAGTCATCCTGGGTATGTATGATCTCAGATGGAGTGATGTTCTGGAGAAGGGTACAGCCAGAGTGAAGTTGCTGCTTTCTGCCCGTCTTGTGGTATAAAAGCTTGTTTCACGCTGTCCTCGAAGTGGATCCAAGTGTGGTATTTTGACAATATTGGCCTTGTACATAACAGTAAGGCCACCCACATCCCTCCTATGTTGAAGGCTCTGCTGAAATGACAGATCTATCCAGGATGGGTCCAGGCGAGAGATGAGACGTCTTGCTCTGTTTTCTACTCTGTCAAGCAGTCGCATATGAGAGGGGGGGCAGGCAAACCAAGAAAGTGGAGCATACTCAAGGTGTGAGCGTACTTGCGCCTCGTACAGGATCTTGCAACCCCTACTGTCAAGCAGATGCGAGATACGGCGAAGTGCTGTAAGCTTCCTGGCTGCCTTGTTTGCAAGATTTACAACATGGTTCTTCATGGTTAGTTTGGAGTCAAATTTCTCCCCAAGGATATCAACTTCTTCTCCAGGTGCCAACACCCTCCCATTTATCCTTACTACTGCACCAGCATTACCATCATGGTGCCTAGAGACGATCATCATTTGCGTTTTCTCAGGTGCAAATGTTACTTGCCATCTATTTCCCCAAGCTGATATAGCTCTCAGCTGGTGATTGATGTAGCTTAGAGCAGCTGGCATTTCTTCTCTTGGATAAGTGAATGTCAGTGTACAGTCGTCTGCATATGCATGTGATTCTGGGATGAGATGAAGAAGGTTGTTGAAGTAGACATTCCATAACAATGGACCCAGCACGCTACCTTGTGGAACACTTGCCCCAATAGGATGTCTTGCTGATTCCGTTCCATTGAGAACTACACTTAGAGTTCTACCATGAAGGTAATCACTGAGGAGACATAGCGTAGAGCCTGCAATTCCCAGTGCTTGAAGTTTTGCTAAGAGGCCCTGGTGCCACACCCGGTCGAAAGCGCCAGCAATGTCCAGTGCTACCACACAGCTGACTTTGGATTCATCCAGTGACTGGTGCCACTTAGTGGAGAGGTTTAACAACAGATCAGCAGCAGAGTAACCTTTCCTGAAGCCATATTGGCGATCACAAAGTAGTGAGTGGTAGTCAGAAAACTCTGTCATTTGTCTTGAGATTATTGTCTCAAGGATCTTACCAGTGATTGACAGGAGTGACACTGGTCTGTAGTTGCTGATTTCTGCTCTGCTCTTCTTTTTGTGAACAGGGACTACATTTGCCTCTTTCCATAAAGAGGGCCATTTACACTGTACTAGGCAGTGCTGAAAGATGTGAGTTAGAGGTGCTGCTAGCTGGTCTGCACATCTCAGCAATCTTGGGCTCAACTTGTCTGGGCCCACAGCCTTTTCTTGGTCAAGCGATTTAAGAAGGAAATGCACCTCCTCCTGCCTTATTGTCACCACTGACAGTTTTGACACAGTTCTTGCAGCTAGCCAAGGAGGGTCCCTTGCTGGATCAGGAACTTGCATTTTGGTAGCAAAGTGTTCAGCAAAGAGGTCCGCCTTCTCTTGACTACTAGTAGAGGTGGTTCCATCCTGTCGATTTAGAGGTGGAATGAGTTCATCAGGCAGATAACCTTGTCTGTCCTTGACCAGGGACCACCAGGGTTTGGAGCCTACCCTACCTGATGCTAGCTTTCTTTTAAGTGTCCACCTCCCATTTAGCAATGGCCCACTTTTGAACGTCACCCATATGTCTACAGGCTTGCCTGTGCAACTTCCTGTTATAGGTGGTAGGATGTCTCTTATACCTTCGCCATGCTTTGTACTTAGCAGTAGCAGCCTCTCTACAATGAAAGCCAAACCAAGGCTGATCCGTAGGCTTCGTCACATATTGCCGGTGAGGAATGTGTTCTTGTTGTAGATTAAGGATGTGTCCAGTGAAGACTTTCACTTGGTTGTCAACATCCCCTTGGAGAAGAGCATTCCAATCAATGGTGGCGAGCTCAGAGCGAAGGGCTGGCCAATTACCTCTTTCCCATAGCCAGGTTGTGCGTGTGGACTCCTCACCTCATTCTGTTGAGATCTTAAGTATCGTAAAAACAGCCTTGTGGTCAGACGATCCAACATAGCCGAGGGGTTGACAAGTGACTATGCCTTCTGCCAGATCACTCACTACTGGGTCAAGGGAGGAGCCAGAGATGTGAGTAGATAAATCAACAAAGTTTCTCATGTCAAACACTGCAAGGTCATCTCAGTCAGTCAGTCAGTCACAGTCAGTCAGTCAGTCATAGTCAGTCAGTCAGTCACAGTCAGTCAGTCAGTCAGGCACAGTCAGTCAGTCAGTCACAGTCAGTCAGGCACAGTCAGTCAGGCACAGTCAGTCAGGCACAGTCAGTCAGGCACAGTCAGTCAGGCACAGTCAGTCAGTCACAGTCAGTCAGTCACAGTCAGTCAGTCACAGTCAGTCAGTCACAGTCAGTCAGTCACAGTCAGTCAGTCACAGTCAGTCAGTCACAGTCAGTCAGTCACAGTCAGTCAGTCAGTCACAGTCCCGTCACGTGCAGATCAGTCACTCATCAGTCACACACATCGTCTCTCTCTCCTCTCTCTACTCTCTCCTCTCTCCTCTCTCCTCCTCCTCCTCCACTCCTCCCTCCTCCCCTCCCCTCTCTCTCTCTCTCTCCCTCTCTCTCTCTCTCTCTCTCTCCCCTTTTCTCTCCCCCTCTCTCTCTCCCCCTCTCTCTCTCTCCCCCTCTCCCCTCTCCCCCTCTCTCTCCCCCTCTCTCTCTCCCCCTCTCTCCTCCCCTCTCTCCTCCCCTCTCTCCCCCTCTCTCCCCCCCCCCTCCCTCTCTCCCTCTCTCCCTCTCCCCCTCTCTCTCCCCCCTCTCTCTCTCCCCTCTCCCCTCTCTCCCCTCTCTCCCTCTCTCCCCTCTCTCCCCTCTCCCCTCTCTCTCTCCCCTCTCTCTCCCCCTCTCTCTCCCCTCCCTCTCCCCTCTCTCTCTCCCTCTCTCTCCTCTCTCTCTCCTCTCTCTCCTCTCTCTCTCCCTCTCTCTTCCCTCTCTCTCTCCTCTCTCTCTCCTTCTCTCTCTCCTCTCTCTCTCCCTCTCTCTCCCTCTCTCTCCCTCTCTCTCTCCTCTCTCTCCTCTCTCTCTCTCCTCTCTCCTCTCTCCCTTCTCTCCTCTCCTCTCCCCTCTCTCCCTCTCTCTCCCCCCTCTCTCTTCTCTCTCCCCCTCTCTCTCTCTCTCTCTCCCCCTCTCTCTCTCTCTTCCCCCTCTCTCCTCTCTCCCTCACCCCCCAAAGTAAGAAAAAATTTTATCACATGAAATATACATTTTCCTACCCCAAAGAGAAGGATCATGCTGTGAGTAGTACATGCCAATTATATTGTGCATGCTACCTCTACAAATGAAAAATAAATGACACTTACCTTTGGAAGATGCAGCAATGACTGATGAGCACTGTGTCCTAGTGCCTTTTCCTCCTGAGTACTGTGGTCCTGTTTGGCATTTTCTTCCAGAACAGGCCTTATCACACTTGTATGCCCTGATTCTTAAATCTCTCAACCAACCTTTGCTGGCTTTAAATTAACAAAATGAGCACTAGTTCAGGCATTTTCCCTGTTCACCTGGGGGTTAGTCGACTGGTGTGGGTTGCATCCTGGGAGACAAGATTAAAACCCCAAAGGAAATAAGTTAGACAGTCTTCAATGACACTGACTTTTTTTGGGTTATCCTGGGTGCAAATCCTCTGGGTTAATTGTTTCTTGGGATTCTCAATAAGCCACCCAACAACAGTGCTACAGCAGCAGCAGCTGACAGTGCTACAGCAGCGAGGGGATGCTGCAGCGGGAGCCCATGCTACAGCGGCAGCAGGCGGACTACAGCAGCAGCAGCTGGCGGTGGTACAACACGGGAGCCGGCGCGGTGCTACAGCAGCGAGGCGATGCTACGGCAGGCAGGCGGTACTACAGCGGCGGCGGCTGGCGGTGGTACACGCAGCAGCAGCGGCTGACGGGGCTACAGCAGCGCAGCGATGCTCAGCGGCAGCAGGCGATGCTACGCGGCAGCAGGCGGGGCTACAGCAGCGGCGGGTGGCGGTGGTCAACAGCGGCACGGCTGACGGTGCTCAGCAGCGGCGGCCCGCAGGCGATGCTACAGCGGCAGCAGGGGATGCTACAGCGGGGGCAGGCGATGCTACAGCGGCGGGAGACGATGCTACAGCAGCGGGGAATGGCGGTACTACAGCAACAGATGGTACTACGGCGGCGGCGGCGGCTGGCGGTGCGGTACAACAGGCCGCGGCGGCGGTCACTACGGCAGCGGCGGAGGCGATGCTACAGCGGCGGGCGATGCTACAGCGGCAGCAGGCGATGCTGCAGCGGCGGCGGGCGGTACTGCAGGCGGCGGCGGCGGCGGCTGGCGGTGGTACAGCGGCAGCGGCGGTGGCCGGTGGTACGAACTGGCGGCGGCGGCGCGGCGGTGCTGCGGCGGCAGGCGATGCTGCAGCGGCGGCAGGCGATGCTGCAGTGGCGGCGGCGATGGTACTGCAGCGGCAGCGGCTGGCGGTGGTACAGCAGCAGCAGCGGCTGACAGTGCTACGGCAGCGGCAGACAATGCTGCGGCGGCAGCGGGCGATGCTACAGCGGCAGCAGGCGATGCTACCGCAGCAGGCCGGTACTGGCAGCAGCGGCTGGCGGTGGTACACGGCAGCGGCGGCAGCTGATGGTGCTGGCAGCAGCGGCGTGACAGTGTAGTAGCAGCGGCGGCTGACGGTGGTACAGCAGCAGCGGCTGGCTGTGGTGCTACAGCAGCAGCAGATGACGGTGCAGTAGCGGCGGCAGCTGGCGGTGGTACAGCAGCAGCGGCGTGCCGCCAGTAGTAGCGATGGTTGATTGGGGTTTATTATACCAGCCTGTGCTTCCGAGAACCACGCACTCCACTTTCAGCACTTATCAGTGATGCTTTTTCTTCATCTCTATAAGTAATTCTCACCTTATTGCTGTAGGGTTGGCGCGGCTCTTAGGGTATGGTCACTTATTTTGCAGATAAAATCACCAGAAACACTGTAACCAGAAATGTTCAGGTGTATGCTTGGATGTTACCACGGAGGCTGGCTGATGAAGCAATACCGGCCAAGACATGCGTGGCTCCAGGCCGCGCAGGCGCGTCTCAGACAAACAGCGTTGGCCCGGGTTTTACGCGTCACGGCAAAATCTTAGCGATAAAATGTGGCGGTATCTTGGATTTAACGTTATATAGTAGCGGTATAGGGAGATACACTATATATATATATATATATATATATATAACATATATATATATATATATATATATATATATATATACATATGCTCTTTCTCTCTCTACATATATACACAGTGGTCCCTACTTTGTAGTTCTCGGCTGTCGTAAATTCGCAATCATAGAAACATTTTCGTATAAACATGGACTCGCTTTTCATAGGTTGACTTCGCGAAGATAAGCTAGTTAGTCAGGACTCTGCACACGGTGTGAGCAGGGAGAACCTCCTACCCAATGATCTGGCATTGTTTACCAGTGATGAAGGTCCCTCAAGTGCTCCTATGAAATATGAAACATGAACAAAGAAAAGAAATGAGTGATGAGGTATCAAATGATTAGATAAAGAAAAATTGGATATCAGGAGTGGGGAGGAGAGTATGGAAGAAATGAATATTTCAGATACTTGGGAGTTGATGTGTGTGGGATGGTTGAAGGATGAGGTTAATCCTTAGAATTGATGAGGGAAAAAAAAGGTGATGGAGTGCGTTGAGAGTATGTGTAGGTCAAAGAAACGTTATCTATGGAGGCAAGAAGGGAATGCTTGCAGAGAGTATGAAGTAGTACTAGCACTCTTATATGGATGTGAGCTTGGGTGGTAGCACGTAAAATAAAGATTGGATGTGAAAAGTGGGTTATAGTAAGCGTGTATGCACCTGGAGAAGAGAGAAGTGTAGAGGAGAGAGAGAGATTCTGGGAAATGTTGAGTGAATGCGTGGGGAGTTTTGAATCAAGTGTGAGAGTAATGGTGGTTGGGGATTTCAATGCTAAAGTGGGTAAAAATGTTATGGAGGGAGTAGTAGGTAAATTTGGGGAAAATGTAAATGGGGAGCCTTTAATTGAGCAATGTGTAGAAAGAAATTTGGTAATAAGTAATACATATTTTATGAAAAAGAGGATAAATAAATATACAAAGTATGGTGCAGCACATAATGAAAGTAGTTTGTTAGATTATGTATTGGTGGATAAAAGGTTGATGGGTAGGCTCCAGGATGTACATGTTTATAGAGGGGCAACTGATATATCAGATCATTATTTAGTTGTAGCTACAGTTAGAGTAAGAGGTAGATGGGAAAAGAGGAAGGTGGCAACAACAAGTAAGAGGGAGGTGAAAGTGTATAAACTAAGGGAGGAGGAAGTTCGGGCGAGATATAAGCGACTACTGGCAGAAAGGTGGGCTAGTGCAAAGATGAGTAGTGGGGGGAGGTTGAAGAGTGTTGGAATAGTTTTAAAAATGCAGTATTAGAATGTGGGGCAGAAGTTTGTGGTTATAGGAGGGTCGGGGCAGGAGGAAAGAGGAGTGATTTGTGGAATGAAGAAGTAAAGGGTGTGATAAAAGAGAAAAAGGTAGCTTATGAGAGGTTTTTACAAAGCAGAAGTGTTATAAGAAGAGCAGAGTATATGGAGAGTAAAAGAAATGTGAAGAGAGTGGTGAGAGAGTGCAAAAGGAGAGCAGATGATAGAGTGGGAGAGGCAATGTCAAGAAATTTTAATGAAAATAGGAAAAAATTTTGGTGGGAGTTAAACAAGTTAAGAAAGCCTAGGGAAAGTATGGATTTGTCAGTTAAAAACAGAGTAGGGGAGTTAGTAGATGGGGAGAGGGAGGTATTAGGTAGATGGCGAGAATATTTTGAGGAACTTTTAAATGTTGAGGAAGAAAGGGAGGCGGTAATTTCATGCACTGGCCAGGGAGGTATACCATCTTTTAGGAGTGAAGAAAAGCAGAATGTAAGTGTGGTGGAGGTACGTGAGGCATTACGTAGAATGAAAGGGGGTAAAGCAGCTGGAACTGATGGGATCATGACAGAAATGTTAAAAGCAGGGGGGGATATAGTGTTGGAGTGGTTGGTACTTTTGTTTAATAAATGTATGAAAGAGGGGAAGGTACCTAGGGATTGGCAGAGAGCATGTATAGTCCCTTTATATAAAGGGAAAGGGGACAAAAGAGATTGTAAAAATTATAGAGGAATAAGTTTACTGAGTATACCAGGAAAAGTATACGGTAGGGTTATAATTGAAAGAATTAGAGGTAAGACAGAATGTAGGATTGCGGATGAGCAGGGAGGCTTCAGAGTGGGTAGGGGATGTGTAGATCAAGTGTTTACATTGAAGCATATATGTGAACAGTATTTAGATAAAGGTAGGGAAGTTTTTATTGCATTTATGGATTTAGAAAAGGCACATGATAGAGTGGATAGAGGAGCAATGTGGCAGATGTTGCAAGTATATGGAATAGGTGTTAAGTTACTAAATGCTGTAAAGAGCTTTTATGAGGATAGTGAGGCTCAGGTTAGGGTGTGTAGAAGAGAGGGAGAATACTTCCCAGTAAAAGTAGGTCTTAGACAGGGATGTGTAATGTCACCATGGTTGTTTAATATATTTATAGATGGGGTTGTAAAAGAAGTAAATGCTAGGGTGTTCGGGAGAGGGGTGGGATTAAATTATGGGGAATCAAATTCAAAATAGGAATTGACACAGTTACTTTTTGCTGATGATACTGTGCTTATGGGAGATTCTAAAGAAAAATTGCAAAGGTTAGTGGACGAGTTTGAGAATGTGTGTAAAGGTAGAAAGTTGAAAGTGAACACAGAAAAGAGTAAGGTGACGAGGGTATCAAATGATTTAGATAAAGAAAAATTGGATATCAAATTGGGGAGGAGGAGTATGGAAGAAGTGAATGTTTTCAGATACTTGGGAGTTGACGTGTTCGCGGATGGATTTATGAAGGATGAGGTTAATCATAGAATTGATGAGGGAAAAAAGTCGAGTGGTGCGCTGAGGTATATGTGGAGTCAAAAAACGTTATCTATGGAGTCAAAGAAGGGAATGTATGAAAGTATAGTAGTACCAACACTCTTATATGGATGTGAAGCTTGGGTGGTAAATGCAGCAGCGAGGAGATGGTTGGAGGCAGTGATGTCCTGTCTAAGGGCAATGTGTGGTGTAAATATTATGCAGAAAATTCGGTGTGTGGAAATTAGGAGAAGGTGTGGAGTTAATAAAAGCATTAGTCAGAGGGCAGAAGAGGGGTTGTTGAGGTGGTTTGGTCATTTAGAGAGAGTGGATCAAAGTAGAATGACAAGGAAAG
Source organism: Cherax quadricarinatus (assembly GCF_038502225.1). Taxonomy (NCBI): domain Eukaryota; kingdom Metazoa; phylum Arthropoda; class Malacostraca; order Decapoda; family Parastacidae; genus Cherax; species Cherax quadricarinatus. The sequence continues at coordinate 10,630,836 of NC_091314.1, forward strand.
CATATAAATCTATAGGGGAAGGAAGGAGGGGTAGGGGTCGTCCTCGAAGGGGTTGGAAAGAGGGGGTAAAGGAGGTTTTGTGGGCGAGGGGCTTGGACTTCCAGCAAGCGTGCACGAGCGTGTTAGATAGGAGTGAATGGAGACGAATGATACTTGGGACCAGACGATCTGTTGGAGCGTGAGCAGGGTAATATTTAGTGAAGGGATTCAGGGAAACCGGTTATTTTCATATAGTCGGACTTGAGTCCTGGAAATGGGAAGTACAATGCCTGCACTTTAAAGGAGGGGTTTGGGATATTGGCAGTTTGGAGGGATATGTTGTGTATCTTTATACGTATATGCTTCTAAACTGTTGTATTCTGAGCACCTCTGCAAAAACAGTGATAATGTGTGAGTGTGGTGAAAGTGTTGAATGATGATGAAAGTATTTTATTTTGGGGGATTTTCTTTCTTTTTTGGGTCACCCTGCCTCGGTGGGAGACGACCAACTGGTTGAGAAATATATATATATATATATATATATATATATATATATATATATATATATATATATATATATATATATATATATATATATATGTAGTGTATCTTTATATGTGTATGCTTCTAGACTGTTGTATTCTGAGCACCTCTGCAAAAACAGTGATAATGTGCGAGTGTGGTGAAAGTGTTGAATGATGATGAAAGTATTTTCTTTTTGGGGATTTTCTTTCTTTTTTGGGTCACCCTGCCTCGGTGGGAGACGGCCGACTTGTTGAAAAAAAAATATATATATATATATATATATATATATATATATATATATATATATATATATATATATATATATATATATATATATATATATATATATATATACAGTGGACCCCCGCATAATGATTACCTCCGAATGCGACCAATTATGTAAGTGTATTTATGTAAGTGGGTTTGTACGTGTATGTTTGGGGGTCTGAAATGGACTAATCTACTTCACAATATTTCTTATGGGAACAAATTCGGTCAGTACTGGCACCTGAACATACTTCTGGAGTGAAAAAATATCGTTAACCGGGGGTCCACTGTATATATATATATATATATATATATATTCTCCATGGGGAAGTGGAACAGAATTCTTCCTCCGTAAGCCATGCGTGTTGTAAGAGGCGACTAAAATGCCGGGAGCAAGGGGCTAGTAACCCCTTCTCCTGTATATATTACTAAATTTGAAAGGAGAAACTTTGGTTTTTTCTTTTGGGCCACCCTGCCTCGGTGGGATACGGCCGGTGTGTTGAAAGAAGAAAGAAAGAAAGATATATATATATATATATATATATATATATATATATATATATATATATATATATATATATATATATTATATATATATATATATTATATATATATATATATTATATATATATATATTATATATATATTATATATATATATTATATATATATTATATATATATTATATATATATTATATATATATTATATATATATTATATATATATTATATATATATTATATATATATTATATATATATATATATATTCTTTCTTTCAACACACCGGCAGTATCCCACCGAGGCGGGGTGGCCCAAAAGGAAAAACGAAAGTTTCTCCTTTTACATTTAGTAATATATACAGGAGAAGGGGTTACTAGCTCCTTGCTCCCGGCATTTTAGTCGCCTCTTACAACACACATTGCTTACGGAAGAAGAATTCTGTTCCACTTCCCCATGGAGATATAAGGAAATAAACAAGAATAAGAACTAGAAAGAAAATAGAAGAAAACCCAGAAGGGTGTGTATATATGTGCTTGTACATGTATGTGTAGTGTGACCTAAGTGTAAGAAGAAGTAGCAAGACATACCTGAAATCTTGCATGTTCATGAGACACAAAAAAGGACACCAGCAATCCTACCATCATGTAAAACAATCACAGGCTTTCATTTTACACTCACTTGGCAGGACAGTAGTACCTCCCTGGGCGGTTGCTGTCTACCAACCTACTACCTACCTACCTACATACATACATACATACATACAATATATATATATATATACATATATATATATATATATATATATATATATATATATGTATGTATATAAGTATATATATATATATTAGGTTGGTAGAGAGCAACCGCCCAGGGAGGTACTACCGTTCTACCAAGTGAGTGTAAAACGAAAGCCTGTAATTGTTTTACATGATGGTAGGATTGCTGGTGTCTTTTTTTCTGTCTCATGAATATGCAAGATTTCAGGTACGTCTTGCTACTTCTACTTACACTTAGGTCACACTAAACATACATGTACAAGCATATATATACACACACCCCTCTGGGTTTTCTGCTATTTTGTTTCTAGTTCTTGTTCTTATTTATTTCCTATCTCCATGGGGAAGTGGAGCAGAATTCTTCCTCCGTAAGCCATGTGTGTTGTACGAGGCGACTTAAAATGCCGGGAGCAAGGGGCTAGTAACCCCTTCTCCTGTATAAATTACTAAATTTGAAAAGAGAAACTTTTGTTTTTCTTTTTGGGCCACCCTGCCTCAGTGGAAGATATACAGTGGACCCCCGCATAACGATCGCCTCCGAATGCGACCAATTATGTAAGTGTATTTATGTAAGTGCGTTTGTACGTGTATGTTTGGGGGTCTGAAATGGACTAATCTACTTCACAATATTCCTTATGGGAACAAATTCGGTCAGTACTGGCACCTGAACATACTTCTGGAGTGAAAAAATATCATTAACCGGGGGTCCACTGCACAGTGGACCCCCGGTTTACGATCAGCTCCCAATGCGACCAATTATGTAAGTGCATTTATATAAGTGCATTTGTATGTGTATGTTTGGGGGTCTGAAATGGACTAAGCAAATTCACAATATTCCTTATGGGAACAAATTCGGTCAGTACTGGCGCCTGAACATACTTCTGGAATGAAATAATATCGTAAACCGGGGGTTCACTGCATATATATAACTGGGGCCCTGATATTGTAATTATTTCAGGTCACTTTTTATACTTTATCTTCATATATGCTTCTGAACTGTTGTATCTGGGTGCCTCTGCAAAAAAAGTGATTATGTGTGAGTGAGGTGAAAGTGTTGAATGATGATGAAAGTATTTTCGTTTTGGGGATATTTTTTCTTTTTGGGTCACCCTGCCTAGGTGGGAGAAGGCCGACTTATTGAAACAAAATAATGTTTTTCCTGTTCTTCTAAAAGATATTCATCACTTCAAATTTGGAGTGCTCGGAAGAGGAAACCTATGACAACTTCCCTTTTGGTTTTGAGGTCAAGGTGGGAAAAGTAGTGTATAAAATCATTCTTATTGGTGGGTTTTCTGTATACGTTACATCTAAGAGTATCTCCATCCTTGATGATTAAGATATCCAGACAGGGTAAGAATATCTCTCTTTCTCTCTCTCTCTTTTCTTCTTCTGGTGTGAATTGTATGGAGGGCTCAACCATGTTAATGTAGTCTCTGAACTGAGTTAGGATGAAATGCCATGGAACAATCATAAGGATACCATCCACATATCTTTAAATGGTCCCTTGCACTAAGGGGTGGCCCCGTAGCCATTCCAATAGCCTAAATTGTATTACAAGGATCCTCTGCTACCAGCATCTTTCATTCCCACTTTGTCAGCTTTTGCCATTGTCTACCTACTTATCCTAAATTGTTTATATTCACTGGCAACATTCACCACAAACCCCTGTATGGCCTATTGCACAATAAACTTAATTTACTTTCTTCTCTTTACTCATTATCTGCCTAACTGCACCTTTGAGTTTATTTACTTTACACTGTGCATTGGTTCAAAAAATTTGCAATGTTGTAACTGCTTGAGTTTTATAGTAGCGAAACTAAGGACTGTAAACTTTTGATATAATGGACCTCTATGTAACAGACTTTTAAAATAATGAACAAAACCCATTGGGTAAAATGCCTTCTCCTGTATACATTACTGAAGTTAAAAAGAGAAACTTCCATTTTTCTTTTTAGGTCACCCTGCTTCTGTGGGGTACAGCCAGTTTGTTGAAAGAAGCACTGTAGAGTACTTAGGTACCTTTTAATACTATTATATAACATTATTCTGATTTAACAGACACTTGCCAAATCTTCCCTATTAATCTGTTATATTGAGGTTTTTACTGAAAATTATCAACAAATGCTTTCAAGTGATGTCACACCTTTTATTATAAGAAAGGATGTAATCATTGGCTACAATGACTGTTATTGTTGTAGATTCTACATGTTTTGTTTTGCCAAGAGATCATTTAATGGGTGTTAACAAATTACTGTAATTGTTTTATCCAGAAATACAGTTCTTTAATGTGTTTATAAAAGTGAATATAGTATTCACTGGAAATCTACCTGTATATGACAGACAAAAAAGCAGTACAGTATTAGGATATTTACTAGATACATTTTGTCTGCCAGCAGCTTTTCAACTTAATACAGACTCAAGAAGCAGAAGTACATATAGTAGGTAAAAGATCATGTGCCACACATTGAGGTGGGGACTACTTGACGATTCTGCCCAGTGTGAGCTTGGGTAGAACATCTGAAATCATAAAACTGCCAGAATTTTTCATGATGGTATCAGTAGCTGCAGTAAGAGAAGATTCTGAACAGCACCTGCAGCAGTCATCATGGTGATGAGTACCACAGGCATCTTTCAAGTTCATAAGATAGTTGTGGGAGTTCTAGTGCATAGTGCAGGTGACATTTAAACTCAGTGACATGAGCACAAGTATTTCCTTGTGCACTGTTCCAAAATTCAAAGTCTTCCCTAGGTATAATGTGTTGCATGCACTACAAGGTATGATGTAGATACCAGTGCTGGTTTCTCTATGGTATGTATTTCTAATAGTGATTAATTCTTAACAGTGCTGGATGTGATGTTAGCTACACTGGTTTTATTCTTGGCAAGAAGATTTGAGTTTGCCTGAAACATGGCTGACTGAAAGTGCTAAGAATCTGTCTGGTAACTGTCTTTGGTAGCATGGATGACTCTCCTCGCTATTCTTCAACAATTGTTGGTGAAGGGTGTTCGGTATCGATGTGTAGAAAAAGCCTGGTGCATGTAGTTACATTGCTCTTGAAGGAAGGCAGTGCTAAAGGTCCTATATACTCTCAAGTAGAATCCTATGATAACACCTCTCTTTGCCCTCTCATTATGGTGTAACAATTTGTAACAGGTAATTTTGGTTTGTGGGCTTCCTAAAGTGTTTAAATTCAATTTAGTGTTGTTTCAGCCAAGACATAAAAAAAAATGGGAAGGCAACCATCATGTTCAATCTTCATGGTCAAATTGATGGTCAGCTCAAGAGGTTTATTTTTATCAAGGAGTTCAGCAATATCAAGTCTCTGGGCACGCTCGCTAGGATGTCATCCACATAACCCAGTCACATGACTCCAAAGAGGATGTGTGATAAAATCCTCCTTCAGGTGCTCCACATACAGATTAGCCAGGACTACACTAAGGGATCAAGTCTAGGCCAACCCAAAAGACTGCCTGTACACAAAGATGCCAAATGAGAAGTCATTATAAATGATGCACAATTCACGTACACCAATGAAATCTTTACCTGAAAGAGGAAGGTCCAAGTAGTCAGTGATTCTTTGCTGGAGTAGAGCTATGACTCATGTAGTAAGAACCCTAGTGAGCAAAGATGTTATGTCATAACTTGGGAGTCTTGTTCTTATATTTTTGCTCTTAGTCCTTTCTAACAAATCACCCAAATGCTTCAGGCGAGCAGGACAAATCATGCCTAGGAGTTGGGAGAGGCATTTTACTAACATTCTTGCTAGTCTGTCAAG
>NC_091314.1:10641659-10649159 GCF_038502225.1 Cherax quadricarinatus
TATCCTAGAGCTGAGCTATCATTCAACTCCCCCAGTGGTTAGTTTGCACTTTTATCGTTCGTTTGCGATTGTTGCAGGCGTGTATGAGCGTGTTCGATAGGAGTGAATGGAGACGAATGGTATTTGGGACCTGACGATCTGTTGGAGTGTGAGCAGGGTAATATTTAGTGAAGGGATTCAGGTAAATCGGTTATTTTTATATAGCCGCACTTGAGTACTGGAAATGGGAAGTACAATGCTTCCAGTACAATGCCTGCACTCTAAAGGGTTTTGGGATATTAGCAGTTTGGAGGGATATGTTGTGTATCTTTATACGTATATGCATTTAAACTGTTGTGTTCTGAGCACCTCTGCAAAAACAGTGATTATGTGTGAGTGAGGTGAAAGTGTTGAATGATGATGAAAGTATTTTCTTTTTTGGGATTTTCTTTCTTTTTGGGTCACCCTGCCTCGGTGGGAGATGGCCGACTTTATTTATATATATATATATATATATATATATATATATTTATATATATATATATATATATATATATATATATATATATATATATATATATATATATATTATTTATATATATATACACACACACACACACACACACACACACACACACACACACACACACACACACACACACACACACACACACACACACACACACACACACACACACACACACACACACACATATTTTTTATTATCACACTGGCTGACTCCCACCAAGGCAGGGTGGCCCGAAGAAGAAAAACTTTCTCCATCATTCACTCCATCACTGTCTTGCCAGAAGGGTGCTTTACACTACAGTTTTTAAACTGCAACATTAACACCCCTCCTTCAGAGTGCAGGCACTGTACTTTCCATCTCCAGGACTCAAGTCCGGCCTGCCGGTTTCCCTGAATCCCTTCATAAATGTTACTTTGCTCACACTCCAACAGCACTTCAAGAATTAAAAACTATTTGTCTCCATTCACTCCTGTCAAACACGCTCACGCATGCCTGCTGAAAGTCCAAGCCCCTCGCACACAAAACCTCCTTTACCCCCTCCCTCCAACCTTTCCTAGGCCGACCCCTACCCTGCCTTCCTTCCACTACAGACTGATACACTCTTGATGTCACTCTGTTTCGCTCCATTCTCTCTACATGTCCGAACCACCTCAACAACCCTCTGGACAACAGTTTTGGTAATCCCGCACCTCCTACTAACTTCCAAACTACAAATTCTCTGCATTATATTCACACCACACATTGCCCTCAGACATGACATCTCCACTGCCTCCAGCCTTCTCCCCGCTGCAACATTCATCACCCATGCTTCACACCCATATAAGAGCGTTGTTAACTATACTCTCATACATTCCCCTCTTTGCCTCCAAGGACAAAGTTCTTTGTCTCCACAGACTCCTAAGCACACCACTCACCCTTTTCCCCTCATCAATTCTATGATTCACTTCATCTTTCATAGACCCATCCGCTGACACGTCCACTCCCAAATATCTGAATACATTCACCTCCTCCATACTCTCTCCCTCCAATCTGATATCCAATCTTTCATCACCTAATCTTTTTGTTATCCTCATAACCTTACTCTTTCCTGTATTCACTTTTAATTTTCTTCTTTTGCACACCCTACCAAATTCATCCACCAATCTCTGCAACTTCTCTTCAGAATCTCCCAAGAGCACAGTGTCATCAGCAAAGAGCAACTGTGACAACTCCCACTTTATGTGTGATTCTTTATCTTTTAACTCCACACCTCTTGCCAAGACCCTCGCATTTACTTCTCTTACAACCCCATCTATAAATATATTAAACAACCACGGTGACATCACACATCCTTGTCTAAGGCCTACTTTTACTGGGAAATAATTTCCCTCTTTCCTACATACTCTAACTTGAGCCTCACTATCCTCGTAAAAACTCTTCACTGCTTTCAGTAACCTACCTCCTACACCATACACCTGCAACATCTGCCACATTGCCCCCCTATCCACCCTGTCAAACGCCTTTTCCAAATCCATAAATGCCACAAAGACCTCTTTAGCCTTATCTAAATACAGTTCATTTATATGTTTCACTGTAAACACCTGGTCCACACACCCCCTACCTTTCCTAAAGCCTCCTTGTTCATCTGCTATCCTATTCTCCGTCTTACTCTTAATTCTTTCAATAATAACTCTACCATACACTTTACCTGGTATACTCAACAGACTTATCCCCCTATAATTTTTGCACTCTCTTTTATCCCCTTTGCCTATATACAAAGGAACTATGCATGCTCTCTGCCAATCCCTAGGTACCTTACCCTCATCCTCATATTTATTAAATAATTGCACCAACCACTCCAAAAACTATATCCCCATCTGCTTTTAACATTTCTATCTTTATCCCATCAATCCCAGCTGCCTTACCCCCTTTCATTTTACCTACTGCCTCATGAACTTCCTCCCCACTCACAACTGGCTCTTCCTCACTCCTACAAGATGTTATTCCTCCTTGCCCTATACACGAAATCACAGCTTCCCCATCCTCATCAACATTTAACAATTCCTCAAAATATTCCCTCCATCTTCCCAATACCTCTAACTCTCCATTTAATAACTCTCCTCTCCTATTTTTAACTGACAAATCCATTTGTTCTCTAGGCTTTCTTAACTTGTTAATCTCACTCCAAAACTTTTTCTTATTTTCAACAAAATTTGTTGATAACATCTCACCCACTCTCTCATTTGCTCTCTTTTTACATTGCTTCACCACTCTCTTAACCTCTCTCTTTTTCTCCATATACTCTTCCCTCCTTGCATCACTTCTACTTTGTAAAAACTTCTCATATGCTAACTTTTTCTCCCTTACTACTCTCTTCACATCATCATTCCACCAATCGCTCCTCTTCCCTCCCGCACCCACTTTCCTGTAACCACAAACCTCTGCTGAACACTCTAACACTACATTTTTAAACCTACCCCATACCTCTTCGACCCCATTGCCTATGCTCTCATTAGCCCATCTATCCTCCAATAGCTGTTTATATCTTACCCTAACTGCCTCCTCTTTTAGTTTATAAACCTTCACCTCTCTCTTCCCTGATGCTTCTATTCTCCTTGTATCCCATCTACCTTTTACTCTCAGTGCAGCTACAACTAGAAAGTGATCTGATATACCTGTGGCCCCTCTATAAACATGTACATCCTGAAGTCTACTCAACAGTCTTTTATCTACCAATACATAATCCAACAAACTACTGTCATTTCGCCCTACATCATATCTTGTATACTTATTTATCCTCTTTTTCTTAAAATATGTATTACCTATAACTAAACCCCTTTCTATACAAAGTTCAATCAAAGGGCTCCCATTATCATTTACACCTGGCACCCCAAACTTACCTACCACACCCTCTCTAAAAGTTTCTCCTACTTTAGCATTCAGGTCCCCTACCACAATTACTCTCTCACTTGGTTCAAAGGCTCCTATACATTCACTTAACATCTCCCAAAATCTCTCTCTCTCCTCTGCATTCCTCTCTTCTCCAGGTGCATACACGCTTATTATGACCCACTTCTCGCATCCAACCTTTACTTTAATCCACATAATTCTTGAATTTACACATTCATATTCTCTTTTCTCCTTCCATAACTGATCATTCAACATTACTGCTACCCCTTCTCTTGCTCTAACTCTCTCAGATACTCCAGATTTAATCCCATTTATTTCCCCCCACCGAAACTCCCCTACCCCCTTCAGCTTTGTTTCGCTTAGGGCCAGGACATCCAACTTCTTTTCATTCATAACATCAGCAATCATCTGTTTCTTGTCATCCGCACTACATCCACGCACATTCAAGCATCCCAGTTTTATAAAGTTTTTCTTCTTCTCTTTTTTAGTAAATGTCTACAGGAGAAGGGGTTACTAGCCCATTGCTCCTGGCATTTTAGTCGCCTCCTACGACACGCATGACTTACGGAGGAAAGATTCTTTTCCACTTCCCCATGGACAATAGAAGAAATAAAGAAGAACAAGAGCTATTTAGAAAAAGGAGAAAAACCTAGATGTATGTATATATATATGCATGTGCGTGTCTGTGAAGTGTGACCAAAGTGAAAGTAGGAGTAGCAAGATATCCCTGTTATCTAGCATGTTTATGAGACAGAAACAGAAACCAGCAATCATATTCATATATATATATATATATATATATATATATATATATATATATATATATATATATATATATATATATATATATATATATATATATATATATTATATATATATATATTATATATATATATATAGGTAGTAGGTTGGTAGACAGCAACCGCCCAGGGAGGTACTACCGTCCTGCCAAGTGAGTGTAAAACGAAAGCCTGTAATTGTTTTACATGATGGTAGGATTGCTGGTGTCCTTTTTTCTGTCTCATGAACATGCAAGATTTCAGGTACGTCTTGCTACTTCTACTTACACTTAGGTCACACTACACATACATGTACAAGCACATATATACACACCCCTCTGGGTTTTCTTCTATTTTCTTTCTAGTTCTTATTCTTGTTTATTTCCTCTTATCTCCATGGGGAAGTGGAACTGAATTCTTCCTCCGTAAGCCATGCGTGTTGTAAGAGGCGACTAAAATGCCGGGAGCAAGGGGCTAGTAACCTCTTCTCCTGTACATATTACTAAATGTAAAAGGAGAAACTTTCGTTTTTCCTTTTGGGCCACCCCGCCTTGGTGGGATACAGCCGGTGTGTTGAAAGAAAGAAATATATATATATATATATATATATTATATATATATATATATATTTTTTTTTTTTTTTTTTTTCAACAAGTCGGCCGTCTCCCACCGAGGCAGGGTGACCCAAAAAAGAAAGAAAATCCCCAAAAAGAAAATACTTTCATCATCATTCAACACTTTCACCACACTCGCACATTATCACTGTTTTTGCAGAGGTGCTCAGAATACAACAGTCTAGAAGCATACACATATAAAGATACACAACATATCCCTCCAAACTGCCAATATCCCAAACCCCTCCTTTAAAGTGCAGGCATTGTACTTCCCATTTCCAGGACTCAAGTCCGACTATATGAAAATAACCGGTTTCCCTGAATCCCTTCACTAAATATTACCCTGCTCACACTCCAACAGATCGTCAGGTCCCAAGTACCATTCGTCTCCATTCACTCCTATCTAACACGCTCACGCACGCTTGCTGGAAATCCAAGCCCCTTACCCACAAAACCTCCTTTACCCCCTCTCTCCAACCCTTTCGAGGACGACCCCTACCCCGCCTTCCTTCCCCTATAGATTTATATGCTTTCCATGTCATTCTACTGTGATCCATTCTCTCTAAATGACCAAACCACCTCAACAACCCCTCTTCTGCCCTCTGACTAATACTTTTATTAACTCCACACCTTCTCCTAATTTCCACACTCCGAATTTTTTGCATAATATTTACACCACACATTGCCCTTAGACAGGACATCTCCGCTGCCTCCAACTGTCTCCTTGCTGCTGCATTTACCACCCAAGCTTCACACCCATATAAGAGTGTTGGTACTACTATACTTTCATACATTCCCTTCTTTGCCTCCATAGATAACGTTTTTTGACTCCACATATACCTCAACGCACCACTCACCTTTTTTCCCTCATCAATTCTATGATTAACCTCATCCTTCATAAATCCATCCGCCGACACGTCAACTCCCAAGTATCTGAAAACATTCACTTCTTCCATACTCCTCCTCCCCAATTTGATATCCAATTTTTCTTTATCTAAATCATTTGACACCCTCATCACCTTACTCTTTTCTATGTTCACTTTCAACTTTCTACCTTTACACACATTCCCAAACTCATCCACTAACCTTTGCAATTTTTCTTTAGAATCTCCCATAAGCACAGTATCATCAGCAAAAAGTAACTGTGTCAATTCCCATTTTGAATTTGATTCCCCATAATTTAATCCCACCCCTCTCCCAAACACCCTAGCATTTACTTCCTTTACAACCCCATCTATAAATATATTAAACAACCATGGTGACATTACACATCCCTGTCTAAGACCTACTTTTACCGGGAAGTAGTCTCCCTCTCTTCTACATATTAAATTATGGGGAATCAAATTCAAAATGGGAATTGACACAGTTACATTTTGCTGATGATACTGTGCTTATGGGAGATTCTAAAGAAAAATTGCAAAGGTTAGTGGATGAGTTTGAGAATGTGTGTAAAGGTAGAAAGTTGAAAGTGAACATAGAAAAGAGTAAGGTGATGAGGGTGTCAAATGATTTAGATAAAGAAAAATTGGATATCAAATTGGGGAGGAGGAGTATGGAAGAAGTGAATGTTTTCAGATACTTGGGAGTTGACGTGTCGGCGGATGGATTTATGAAGGATGAGGTTAATCATAGAATTGATGAGGGAAAAAAGGTGAGTGGTGCGTTGAGGTATATGTGGAGTCAAAAAACGTTATCTATGGAGGCAAAGAAGGGAATGTATGAAAGTATAGTAGTACCAACACTCTTATATGGGTGTGAAGCTTGGGTGGTAAATGCAGCAGCGAGGAGACGGTTGGAGGCAGTGGAGATGTCCTGTTTAAGGGCAATGTGTGGTGTAAATATTATGCAGAAAATTCGGAGTGTGGAAATTAGGAGAAGGTGTGGAGTTAATAAAAGTATTAGTCAGAGGGCAGAAGAGGGGTTGTTGAGGTGGTTTGGTCATTTAGAGAGAATGGATCAAAGTAGAATGACATGGAAAGCATATAAATCTATAGGGGAAGGAAGGCGGGGTAGGGGTCGTCCTCGAAAGGGTTGGAGAGAGGGGGTAAAGGAGGTTTTGTGGGTAAGGGGCTTGGACTTCCAGCAAGCGTGCGTGAGCGTGTTAGATAGGAGTGAATGGAGACGAATGGTACTTGGGACCTGACGATCTGTTGGAGTGTGAGCAGGGTAATATTTAGTGAAGGGATTCAGGGAAACCGGTTATTTTCATATAGTCGGACTTGAGTCCTGGAAATGGGAAGTACAATGCCTGCACTTTAAAGGAGGGGTTTGGGATATTGGCAGTTTGGAGGGATATGTTGTGTATCTTTATATGTGTATGCTTCTAGACTGTTGTATTCTGAGCACCTCTGCAAAAACAGTGATAATGTGCGAGTGTGGTGAAAGTGTTGAATGATGATGAAAGTATTTTCTTTTTGGGGATTTTCTTTCTTTTTTGGGTCACCCTGCCTCGGTGGGAGACGGCCGACTTGTTGAAAAAAAAAAAAAAAAAATATATATATACACACACACATACGTATATATATATATATATATACACATACGTATATATATATATATATATGCTCTATATATATATATATAATATATATATACATATATAATATATATATATATATATATATTATATATATATATATATATATTATATATATATATATATATATATATATATATATATATATATATACAGTGGACCCCCGCATAGCGA
>NC_091314.1:10654159-10711659 GCF_038502225.1 Cherax quadricarinatus
GGAGGTCACATCCCTCTCAAATCAGCCATTCTCACTAGTAGAAGTTGTCCAAGTTGTTTTCTGTTCTGTACCAAGATACCATTGTGTTGCAATGTCTGACAGAGTGAACATCAAAATGGTATAAAATACCGACAGGTTGTTAGGTAAGACACACATGCAACAGTTAGGTATCTTTATTTCGAAACGTTTCGCCTACACAGTAGGCTTCCTCAGATGAGTATTTTATACCATTTTGATGTTCACTCTGTAGGAAAATGTATATTTCATGTGGTAAAATTTTTTTTTTTCATACTTTTGGGTGTCTTGAATGGATTAATTTGATTTCCATTATTTCTTATGGGGAAAATTAATTTGACCTACGATAATTGTGTCTTACGATGTGCTCTCTGGAACGGATTAATATCGTAAGTCGGGGGTCCACTGTATATATATATATTACTAGATGTAAAAGGAAAAACTTTTGTTCTTATTTTTAGGTCACCCTGTCTCGGTGGGATACAGCCAGTGTGTTGAAAATAAAAGGAATGAATATGAGAGAGAGAGAGAGAGAGAGAGAGAGTGTACTCACCTATTTGTGGTTGCAGGGGTCGAGTCTTAGCTCCTGGCCCTGCCTCTTCACTGTGTGAGTGTGTGGGGGGGGGGTTGTGTGGGGGGTTGTGTGTGTGGGTTTGTGTGTGGGGGGGGTTGTGTGGGGGGGTTGTGTGTGGGGGTTTGTGTGTGTGGGTTTGTGTGTGTGGGTTTGTGTGTGTGGGTTTGTGTGTGTGTGTGGGTTTGTGTGTGTGTGTTTGTGTGTGTGTGTGGGTTTGTGTGTGTGTGTGTGTGTGTGTGTGGGTTTGTGTTTGGTTGTATGTGTTTGTGTGTGCATTTGAATGCATCTGTGAGTGTTTGTGTGTTTGTTATATAATATTTTCATTATAATTTTTTCTACTCTTACCTTAGTTATACATTCCTTGGAGCTGACATCACTTCTTGAATATATGTTTGTCTATAAAAATTTCAGTTTAAAAAATAAGCCTTCTATTAATATCTTTAAAATCTCTTTGTAAAGTATATATATATATATTTCATAACTTAAGATAAGAAAGTATCTCTTTAAATACAGTACAGTATATAAAATATGTGTGTCAGTTACTACTACAAAATTGTGACCAGAGATGCTCAAACTTTCGAACCCAACAAAAAAATTAAGCATTACTGTAATCTTTACCTATTTTTGTTTTCTACACTAACTTTTCCCATTGAAAAGTGAACATAAAGGCTCATTTTAGTGAAAACTACAGTAATCCTAATTCTTCTTTTAACAAACCAGCCGTATCCCACCAAGGCAGGGTGGCCCAAAAAGAAAAACGAAAGTTTTTCTTTTTAAATTTAGTAATTTATACAGGAGAAGGGGTTACTAGCCCCTTGCTCCCGGCATTTTAGTCGCCTCTTACAACACGTACAGCTTACGGAGGAAGAATTCTGTTCCACTTCCCCATGGAGATAAGAGGAAATAAACAAGAATAAGAACTAGTAAGAAAATAGAAGAAAACCCAGAGGGGTGTGTATATATATGCTTGTACATGTATATGTAGTGTGACCTAAGTGTAAGTAGAAGTAGCAAGACGTACCTGAAATCTTGCATGTTTATGAGACAGAAAAAAGGACACCAGCAATCCTACCATCAAGTAAAACAATTACAGGCTTTCGTTTTACACTCACTTGGCAGGACGGTTGTACCTCCCTGGGTGGTTGCTGTCTACCAACCTACTACCTATAGTAATCCTAATTCTGAAGTATTATTTTGTGGGTTGAAGACAGTACATACAGTACTTGAAAATCATATTTACGGCATATTCAATGCTAACGAGTTTTCCCAATGAATCTAACACTCTTCATACACTACCATTAACATACATTAAATATAATTAAGTAGTGACTGATAAAATCTTTCCCTTAGAAGCAGTGTCCGTTATCATTTTTGTGTATCTCTTAAAAATATTTTATGTGTCTTTCCGAAGGATACTCAGATGGAGCAGACAATACTACATGGAATTAATTACTCATATTTTGTAATAAAAGATAATATAAAATCCTGAATCTTCCAAATGCGACTTATCATTACCATCACTAACAATCTGTATTTACTGCCTGGTTCCTTTGTACATATGTTTGTATAATCATACTGCTCACTGCATGGTGCAATGATAGAGAAGTTATATTTACATAAATCAACATACTGATTATGGGAATATCATTACTGTGCATTTACCATACAAAGGATCAAATATTTCCATAGTACAGTATATGCCTCAATGTCATTCTTGATACAAAAGCATCTGCATGTTAACATCAACACAAAACTATGTACTGTATTTAATGTATTTTAATACAAATTTAAAAATGCAAGAATCAAATGCTATATCCAATATACTGTACATCTATTTACAATAAGATAAAAAATAATAATGATGAAGGCTATATTTGTAACTTGTACATTGATCACTAAGAAGTTTTAAGTCCTTAAGGATATTAATGAAGTACAGTGCATTACCGATAAACTAACAGCATTGGGACCAGGAACCTTTCCAAACATGCAAGTTTTCAGAATAGAAAACAAACTAATGTTTTCACAACCTAGTAATTCTGGTTTGGTAAGATTTTGTACTATCTAGGACTAATGAATTAGCAATGGTCACATATGTTGATTGCCAGACTAAACCTCACCACTGTAGCTAGTATAACAGGAAGGAAGGAAGGAAGGAAGGAAGGTTGGGAGAGGTGGAGAGGTTTAGCAGAACTGTAACAAAAATGACTTTGCACTCTGTTGCCTTATAAGCAGTGTGTGCAAGCTCCACCTAAAAAAACATAACTTATAGACAGTACTCATCTTGAAAGTACACTGGCAGGAAATACCAATGTACTTCGATGTCCAAAGTAATACCCTACCCTGGGAGGTCTGTTAATGAGACAAAAAGTAATGCTGGTCTTGAAACACGAAGCAAGGCACTTCAAGATGCCCATAGCATACCTTGCTTCAGCTTAAGTACCTTCTAGGCTTGTTTGGCACCCCTGCACTGTGTGCTAATGATGGCTGAGTTCACTGGGCACTTTTAGCTACTGATGAATTAATATGGGGAGGAGTTATGTTGCTAACACAAGAGATAACTACAAAGTTCATCAGATTATATAAGGCAGGCCATGAAACGAAGGAAAGAGCAGAAGGCACCAATGTGTCTGAGTGTCCAATAAAAACTTAGTTACATCAGTTTCTGGAAGACAGTGCTGATGACGTCCCCACACAAAAAGAACATCCAGAGAAGCCTCAAAAAATATCCACACTAACATTACCTGTAATAATGTTCCTAGAATTGCTCTGTTATTATATGCCTAAATCTTTCATGCAGTGTGGTTCAAGGTATGCAAGATAGTACTCCTAGTCACACCAAGAAATCGGTTGTTTAGTGGCTTCGTACCTGTGAGGTACTCTTCTTCAATGACTGGCTGGGATATTCCCCAGACTCGAACCTCACTGAGAACCTCTGGACTGTGACAGAGATCTGCTAGGGGAAGGATATCAAGTCAATCTAACGGTTTTAGGACACCATCTGTGAGTCATGGGAAATTTTACCCTACGAAACCTTGAAAACTGTATTTATCACTTCCTAGACGATTGAAAGATGTCCTAAAGCTATTTTGTGGTAGCTGTTTCAGAGGGGGCTAGCAAACTTTAATGACAAGCACTGTATATACTGCATTATACAATTCATTACATACAATATTCATTGCATATAATGTTGGGTTATTTGCAGTTTTAACCCTTAAACTGTCCAAACAAATTTACGTTCACATGTGTAGTGCTCCAAAAGTAGATCTACATTTTTTTTTACATATTTTCGAATATAACAAAAAAAAATGTAGATCAAAGTTTTATTTACACATTTTCAAAAGTAAAAAAAAAATCTACGTTTTTTACATACTTTCAAATGTTGAAAAAATGTAGATCTACGTTTGGACAGTTTAAGGGTTAAACTGTAGTATCAGCACGCCTCTGACAGGACAGTGGAATCAGTGATTGTGAAAGTATTTCTTCTTTTTCAGGTCGCCCTACCTCAGTGGTAGATGGACGGTGTGTTAAAAATAGTAATACTAATATTATTAACACTTGTGTATTACTGTACTGTCTATAAAATGTGAGTGTGTTTTGATTGTGTTTGAACTTAGGCTGGTTGCCCTAGTTTAGGCTCCTATAATAATGCACAAAAACCTGAATCTCACAATTAGAGTTGCAGAAAACAGTGAGCCCTCATTGTAATTTAAACTGGAATTTCTTTCACACTATAAGAGAAAAGCACAATATGTACTGTATATGTAGCCAGCCATGATAGTTAGATTATTAGTCTTTGATACATGGTGATGCACTGTACTGTATTAATAAAGAGCGCTAAACCCATTGGGTCACTGAGCGCTCCAAGTAAATTTCATAAATTGGTATTGAAATCACTGATGGAAAATTACCACACTGAAATAAGTCCCTTAACAAATGTTTCTTTGCAGCAAAGTATGGTACCACACTGCTATGATTAAAAAACCTAAAACAACAATAATGCATGGGAACACAAGGTATTATCTGGCTCCTTTTCTGTAAAAGCTGAATAATAACACTCACCAGTTGATGTCCTTGAGGCTGCTGGCTGGGGAGAGGCTGGCGCAAGTCCTGATGTCTCCCCTCCCCACTGTAGCTATCCACTGCTGAAAACCCTCCACTCAGCTCATTCCCCCCAAGCCACTGGCAAGATAGAAAGAAAGTTTAGAAATATCCATATCCTTTACATACAAGCAAATGACCTAAGACAGATCTGTTACACCCTCTGTCCCATCTCTTTATGTGGAATCCCACTACATAGAATTAGTATCCAAATTCATTACTATTACCTATTAAAAATAAAAATTACAAGGAACAAGAAAATAGTAGATACAAGAAAACACTAGTTTTAGGATAAATTCAAGAAGGAAGATGAATTGTGCTGGATGAGGCCTGGTCTCTGAGATCTATTAACAGGTGTATATCACATGTGTATTAAGCAGATGACAAATTATCATAAAAGCTGAAAGGAGTTTTCTGAGGTAAATGAGAAACATGTAACAGGTTGAAGAGCTTTTATACTATGCTAAACAAATTCTGTACTATTAAGTCTATTGAAGATAAATGTCTTTCACCCTTAAAAATTGAATGGTTGCTCTTGGCAGAAACATTATCATGACTACTCTTACAGTGAACATATTGTACATAATAAATAACTTCCCCCCCCCCATTTTATAGACACCACTAAGTACTCCCCCTTCAGGAAACTAGGCCTCTACAACAGGCAACATAGACAATAAAAAAAAAGCCCAACATGCAAACAAGGTTCTATTTATTATCTTCCTCTCTTTTGCATCACTTGCATGATACACACCAATTCACTAGGCTACTTGCTATTTTCTTTCTTTCTTTCAACACACCAGCCGTATCCCACCGAGGCGGGGTGGCCCAAAAGGAAAAACGAAAGTTTCTCCTTTTACATTTAGTAATATATACAGGAGAAGGGGTTACTAGCCCCTTGCTCCTGGCATTTTAGTTGCCTCTTACAACACGCATGGCTTACGGAGGAAGAATTCTGTTCCACTTCCCCATGGAGATAAGAGAAAATAAACAAGAACAAGAACCTGAAAGAAAATAGAAGAAAGCCCAGAGGCGCGTGTATATATATGCTTGTACAAGCGTGCATGAGCGTGTTAGATAGGAGTGAATGGAGACAAATGATACTTGGGACCTGACGATCTGTTGGAGTGTGAGCAGGGTAATATTTAGTGAAGGGATTCAGGGAAACCGGTTATTTTCATATAGTCGGACTTGAGTCCTGGAAATGGGAAGTACAATGCCTGCACTTTAAAGGAGGGGTTTGGGATATTGGCAGTTTGGAGGGATATGTTGTGTATCTTTATATGTATATGCTTCTAAACTGTTGTATTCTGAGCACCTCTGCAAAAACAGTGATAATGTGTGAGTGTGGTGAAAGTGTTGAATGATGAAGTATTTTCTTTTTGGGGATTTTCTTTCTTTTTTGGGTCACCCTGCCTCGGTGGGAGACGGCCGACTTTTTTAAAAAAAAAAAAAAAAAACATGTATGTGTAGTGTGACCTAAGTGTAAGTAGAAGTAGCAAGATGTACCTGAAATCTTGCATGTTTATGAGACAGAAAAAAGGACACCAGCAATCCTACCATCATGTAAAACAATTACAGGCTTCCGTTTTACACTCGCTTGGCAGGACGGTAGTACCTCCCTGGGCGGTTGCTGTCTACCAACCTACTACCTATAACCTGCTATTTTATCTTCATAATTTAAAATGGTTATAAAAGAAGTCTGCTTTCATACTGCATTAAAGAATAACAAAATATATTAAATATTAAAGAATATCTAGGTAGTAGGTTGATAGACAGCAACCGCCCAGGGAGGTACTACCGTCCTGCCAAGTGAGTGTAAAACGAAAGCCTGTAATTGTTTTACATGATGGTAGGATTGCTGGTGTCCTTTTTTCCGTCTCATAAACATGCAAGATTTCAGGTACAGTATAAAAAAATCCTGCCCTACATGCTGCATAATGGGAAACGCAAAACTCCGACCTTGTGTCTGAGTTAACCCTTTCAGTGGCAATCATGCAGAACTATGTCACAGAGGCAAGGGTCCCTCATGCAGTTCCATATCATGACCTCAGCTCACTCAGATAAGCTCTTGAGTGGTAAATTTTGACCTAGATATGGAAGTATGTCTCAGTGGTAAGTTCGCAAATACAAAAAAAAAAATCCTATCCCAGACAATGTATGATGAGAAAAGCAAAACTCTGACCATGTGTTTGGTATAAAATAATGACTTTGAATTGTTTTCAATGACTCGGAATTATTTTCAAAGATGGTTTTTATGGCCTTTTCTTGGTATCATTTCATAGAATGGAAGACATAATACTGAAATAGATATAATTTTGATTGTTTTCACCCACTCAAAGTGGGTGAAATCACCAATGCATAAATTGCGCATAGATCGCTGACTTTACATAAGTCCATAAGCTTTCCATCAAATTTCATACTCTTGGTGTCAATACCTTCAGAAAAAGATTCTCCACCATTTCAGATTTTTTTAAATGTAGACACCAAGAGCAATACTAATTTCAGGGGTCTGGAGAGTGAAAGGGTTAATAACAATACTTTATCAACCTGTGAGATCAACGTAGGGATGTCACAGGCCACTGTCTTAGTACATATTTCTATTATTTCTCATTTACATCAATGACCTCCCTAATGCATCCCAAATCTACTTGCAGAATACAATTTTTGTCCTTAACTACACTGTAAATGATTAATATGATGATTTGTACTTGGATGATGACAAACAAACTCACTCAATACTGATAAGACCAACTACATAGTACTAGGGAATAGAGCTAAAAAAAATTCACTTCAACATAAAGATGAATAATACACACACTGAAAGACAAGGCCTGGGAAAATTCTTGGTTACACACCTTCATACCAAACTACAATTCAACACTCACCTCTAGCACATTTAAAAAAAATTCTTAAACAGTGGTCATTCTTTCAAATATACATTACTATTTACTTCAAACAACATTACTCACTCTGCACAACTCTAATCTAACCTTACCTCACTTATGCCATGTGTGTGCACAGGGATCTACAACAGCAAAATCACCTAAAACCCATCTTACCACCAAAAATCTGCTATTACAGAGATCAATCAGGTTCCAAACAATGCACACCCACACTACCCAAATTTTTAACCCTTTCAGGGTCCAAAGCCAAAATCTGAAGTGGTGCCCCAGTGTCCAAGAAATTTTTAAAAAAAAAAAAAA
The DNA here is from genome assembly GCF_038502225.1 of Cherax quadricarinatus. NCBI lineage: Eukaryota > Metazoa > Arthropoda > Malacostraca > Decapoda > Parastacidae > Cherax > Cherax quadricarinatus. Next base: position 10,662,050 of record NC_091314.1, read on the forward strand.
AAAAAAATTCTTACAGAATTCAAGATAATATTTTTGTGAAGGTAATAAAACCAAAAAAAATTCTGATCAGTACTTACCGAGATACAGCGGTGGGAATTTGACCCAAAATGACCCGGTGGCAGCAACATCAGTGACTTTCGCAAAATCGCGTTTTTTTATTTTACGTTTTTTTTTTTACTTTTTTCTTTTCTTTTCTAATTTTTTTCTTTTTCTAGTAACATTTGTGGCCTGTGAGACCAATATAATGTATATTGTATAAGTGTACGCTCATGCATTCAACACAATAACTGCACTAATTTATCATTATTACTGCACTTACTACACACACAGAACACTTAACTCTGACATAAACCCTCCCCTTAAACATCTCCTTACCAACCTCAACAGAACACATGACCATAACACAAGAAACAGATCACTCTTTGATGTTCCTCGTGTTCATTGCACGCTATGCAAAAACTCAATGCACATAAAAGGCCCCAAAATCTGGAATTCATTACCTGTGAATATAAAAGAAACACTGTCTGTTTATAAATTCAAGCCTCTTCTCAAAAATCACTTACTCACCCACAACTAAATAAATACTGAATAATTATTTTATTATTATCACACTGGCCGATTCCCACCAAGGCAGGGTGGCCCGAAAAAGAAAAACTTTCACCATCATTCACTCCATCACTGTCTTGCCAGAAGGGTGCTTTACACTACAGTTTTTAAACTGCAACATTAACACCCCTCCTTCAGAGTGTAGGCACTGTACTTCCCATCTCTAGGACTCAAGTCCGGCCTGCCGGTTTCCCTGAACCCCTTCATAAATGTTACTTTGCTCACACTCCAACAGCACGTCAAGTATTAAAAACCATTTGTCTCCATTCACTCCTATCAAACACGCTCACGCATGCCTGCTTGAAGTCCAAGCCCCTCGCATACAAAACCTCCTTTACCCCCTCCCTCCTACCCCGCCTTCCTTCCACTACAGACTGATACACTCTTGAAGTCATTCTGTTTCGCTCCATTCTCTCTACATGTCCGAACCACCTCAACAACCCTTCCTCAGCCCTCTGGACAACAGTTTTGGTAATCCCGCACCTCCTCCTAACTTCCAAACTACGAATTCTCTGCATTATATTCACACCACACATTGCCCTCAGACATGACATCTCCACTGCCTCCAGCCTTCTCCTCGCTGCAACATTCATCACCCATGCTTCACACCCATATAAGAGCGTTGGTAAAACTATACTCTCATACATTCCCCTCTTTGCCTCCAAGAACAAAGTTTTTTGTCTCCACAGACTCCTAAGTGCACCACTCACCCTTTTCCCCTCATCAATTCTATGATTCACCTCATCTTTCATAGACCCATCCGCTGACATGTCCACTCCCAAATATCTGAATACATTCACCTCCTCCATACTCTCTCCCTCCAATCTGATATCCAATCTTTCATCACCTAATCTTTTGGTTATCCTCATAACCTTACTCTTTCCTGTATTCACCTTTAATTTTCTTCTTTTGCACACCCTACCAAATTCATCCACCAATCTCTGCAACTTCTCTTCAGAATCTCCCAAGAGCACAGTGTCATCAGCAAAGAGCAACTGTGACAACTCCCACCTTATGTGTGATTCTTTATCTTTTAACTCCACGCCTCTTGCCAAGACCCTCGCATTTACTTCTCTTACAACCCCATCTATAAATATATTAAACCACGGTGACATCACACATCCTTGTCTAAGGCCTACTTTTACTGGGAAATAATTTCCCTCTTTCCTACATACTCTAACTTGAGCCTCACTATCCTCATAAAAACTCTTCACTGCTTTCAGTAACCTACCTCCTACACCATACACCTGCAACATCTGCCACATTGCCCCCCTATCCACCCTGTCATACGCCTTTTCCAAATCCATAAATGCCACAAAGACCTCTTTAGCCTTATCTAAATATTGTTCACTTATATGTTTCACTGTAAACACCTGGTCCACACACCCCCTACCTTTCCTAAAGCCTCCTTGTTCATCTGCTATCCTATTCTCTGTCTTACTCTTAATTCTTTCAATAATAACTCTACCATACACTTTACCAGGTATACTCAACAGACTTATCCCCCTATAATTTTTGCACTCTCTTTTATCCCCTTTGCCTTTATACAAAGGAATTATGCATGCTCTCTGCCAATCCCTAGGTACCTTACCCTCTTCCATACATTTATTAAATAATTGCACCAACCACTCCAAAACTATATCCCTACCTGCTTTTAACATTTCTACCTTTATCCCATCAATCCCGGCTGCCTTACCCCCTTTCATTTTACCTACTGCCTCACGAACTTCCCCCACACTCACAACTGGCTCTTCCTCACTCCTACAAGATGTTATTCCTCCTTGCCCTATACACGAAATCACAGCTTCCCTATCTTCATCAACATTTAACATTTCCTCAAAATATTCCCTCCATCTTCCCAATACCTCTAACTCTCCATTTAATAACTCTCCTCTCCTATTTTTAACAACTAAATAAATACTGAATAATTGTATCTCATAAATTGTATCTCATATCTGTATCTCATTATTGTATCTCATAAATGTCAACCTGAGACCCAATCAAACTTTGTTACTATTTAACTTCATTACCTAACAGAATTCTCCATTCTACTGATTACACAGCAACACAGTAAATGACCATATGACCTGTCTTTGTAATACTCATTTGTACTAAATTGTTATCTGTTTTACAATAATTTTTGTACCACTGAATATATCATTGCTTAATTAATCTTAAACTAATTTTAACCCTTAAACGGTCCAAACGTATATATACGTTCATGCGCGAAGCGCCCCAAACATATATATACGTTTTCTCTGTCATTCATTCAACATTGCAACAATAAGCCTGAGTCGCCTAGACATGAGAGAATGGGTGTGCGCACTCACTGTGTGCCATATTAAAATAATTGGGGATGCCTGGGTACCATATGCTCTTTTTTCCTTTTATAAGAAAAGATTTTTTTTTTCCTCAAAAAATTTGGAGCGCTACGCGAGTGAACGTATATATACGTTCGACCGTTTAAGGGTTAAGCCTGCCCGTAATGCTATGCATTCAAGTGGCTTTGGCATGCTGCATTTTACTGTATCCTTCTGTACTTCACTGTATCATGTTCAAATTAATAAATAAATAAAAATAAAAAAAAATTACATTACTTACAAAACTTGTTTACAAGTTTATTGTAAACAAAATGAAAATATTCGTGCAGTTATTGTGTTGAATACAACGGTACCATATAGTACCATATGGTACAATGGTGCCATAGGGTGCAATGGTACCATATGGTACAATTGTACAATATGGTACAATGGTACCATATGGTACATATGGTACATATGGTACCATATGGTACAATGGCACCATATGATACAATGGTACCATATGATACAATGGTACCATATGGTAGAACATGGTACAATGGCACCATTTGGTACAATGGTATATGATACAATGGTACCATATGGTGCAATGGTACCATATGGTGCAGTGGTACCATATGGTACATTGTATCATACAGTACAATGATACTATACGGTTCATTGTACCATATGGTACTATATGGTACTGTTTTATTCAACACAATAAACACACTAATATTTTCATCTTTATTTTGTTTACAATAATTGTTTACAACAAAAATACGCAAAAATGTTGTATATTAGTAATGTTCTATTATATATTTACAAATGTACAGGAACTCGACACATTACTTGAGGTGGATGACAGAGAGCTTTGTCTTGGAAACTGCTGAGTCAGTAGCTAACTTGCGTCGCCACTCACTCAGTCTTGGCTGGTGCCTGCTGCCACCAACACGTCCTATTGACCATATGGTACATGGTATCATATGTTACAGGGTACCATATGGTACATTGTACTATATGGTATAGGGTACCATACATACAGGATAACATATGGTACCCTGTACCATATGGTACAGGGTACCATATGGTACAGGGTACCATATGGTACAGGGTACCATTTGGTACAGGGTACCATATGGTGCAGGGTACCATATGGTGCAAGGTACAATATGGTACAGGACACCATATGGTACAGATACAGGGATTCCTATGGAAATAAGTCACCCTGACTTTTTTGGGTTATCCTAGGATTTTATACATATGCTGCTATGTATGATAATCTATATAACTGTATTTGTGTACACCTGAATAAACTCACTCAAGTGCATGTGGCATCGTAAGTTTATTTAGATATACACAAATAAAGTTACATAGTATATCATACTTAGCAGCATATGTTTGGAGAACCTAGGATAACCCAAAAAAGTCGGACATACTTATTTCCATTAGGATCCCTGTACCCTGTACTATATGGTACAATGTACTATATGGTACAATGTACCATATGGTACAATGTACCATATGGCACATTGTACCACTGTACCATATAATACCATTGTATGACATTGCACCATTGTACCATATGGTACAATGGTACTATATGATTCAAAACCATAGAATTCCTCTTCAGCTCCACTTCCATCAGTCTTAGAACTGTAAGTTGTGAAGAGGAGAGTCAGAATTCGCCCGGAGAGTGAGAGCTTCCTTGCTGCCAGGCACAATGAACAAAGCTACTTTGCCTGCATTCCCACAATGCCATGCGGGCATCCAGATTTTTTCTATAGTGTGCACACTGACCACCCAGACCCATTCTCTGAGATGTAGGCCTACCAGCCTTCTCACGCTAAATTTGATGCCGCTAGAATTTTGGCGTATATCTAAGGTTTGGACCCTGAAAGGGTTAAATTTACTCAACGTACAAAACCTCCACATTTACTAGTGTTCATAATAAATATACAAGTCTCACTCTCTCATTCGTGTGCAGGCACACACACGCAAGCACGAACATGCACACACACACAAAGGATGATCATAATTCGTGCAGGTTACGTTTAAGTACTAAAGATATCCGCAACCTATGAACTGAAAAAAAAATATGGGAAAAATAGGGTTGTGTTCTTCAGACCTCAGAGAGAGCTATAAAAAAATTGTCAATAATTTTTTTATGTAACACTGTTGGTGATGATGCTCTGTGAAATATCTCACCTCTAGTGAGGTTCAGACAGATAAAAGAAATGTAGGCCCATTTCAATTTCCTGTTTTTCCTATTATGTCAATGGTGAAGGATCACTGGTAATTTTGAAAGGCTTTTGCCAACCAGTTTCCAATTTTTGGAATGAGTTTTGATATTAAATTTTCAAGGGGCTTCTGAATTTTTGTTATGTTCCCTTACCTGGAGTATACCTGGAAGGTGTTCTGGGGATCAACACCCCCCATGGCCTGGTCCATGACCAGACCTTATGATCACATTTGAAATTATGAATACAAGTAAAGATGAAGGGTGAACGTGGAAAACTGTTGCATTATGGCTTTTAAATTATCAACAGCATACTAGAATAACTTACCCCTTGCATCCCCGAGGGCCCCGCTAGAGCTTCAACAACCGCATCAGGTAGATGTGGCTGGGAGGGCACGAGAGATTGTTCATATTTATTTGGCAGCAATTGACTGTGGTGATCAGGAGCGCCACTTTCAGTCGTAGAATTTTCCACTCTCGAATCAGCACTTAATGAACCATAATCTAAGCCAGAGTCTAACATATTATCCCGACTGTCATCTAATGACTCCACCATCTCCTCTTTGACTAGTGTTTCATCAATCATCACCTGGAAAAATCCACCATTAAGCAAAAATTAATAAAAATATATTAAATCAGTCTTCATCTATCTGATCAGATTATCTTTTTGGTCAATATATAATTAACATTCTATTGCAAAAAAAGTGGAAAAATAATTGTGTATTAAAACAAAATGCCACATCTATTGTAGTGCAGAAATAACACGCATTAAGTACACTAACAACAAAACTGCATATCAATTATCCTCTTAAAATGTTATGGGATTATAGGACTCAAAATGTATTTATGTACCTAAGTAGCAGTTAAAGACTCATTATTTGAAATATGTAATTATACTGAACTGATGGGGGTACAACTGCCTTAACCCTTAAACTGTCCAAACAAATTTACTTACACATGTGTAGTGCTTCAAAAGTAGATCTACATTTTTTTACATATTTTCAATATAACAAAAAAAAAAAGTAGATGAAAGTTTTTTTTACACATTTTCAAATGTAAATAAAAAAATCTACGTTTTTTTTTTACATGCTTTCAAATGTTGAAAAAACGTAGATCTACGTTTGGGCAGTTTAAGGGTTAATTCTGTCATGAGAATTGATCACTCTTATGTGAAGAGCCCAGATGTGTTAACCCTGAATTTCAGTGAAAATAGGTTCTGTTGTAAAACAATGGACACAATTGTAAAGACAGTGTTTTAACCCTTTGACTGTTTCAGGCCCCTCTCTGAAACTGTCATTTCTATGTCGCTCAATTTTTGAAAAAAAAAAAAAAATTCTTATGAAATGATAGAGAATCTTTTCCCGATGGTAATGACACTAAAAGTTTGAAATTTGGTCGAAAACTCATGGAATTATGCTCCCGCGAAGTTAGCGGTCTCGGCGACATAAGCGTATCGGCGATTTCGCCGACTTTGAGCCCTATTTTCAGCCAATTCCATTGTTCCAGTTGACCAAACTCATAGCTATTTCTTTAGAACTCCATTTTATCTATCAGCTGAGTACAAGAAACCTCCCATTTACTAATTTGGACTGCCCAATATGGTGGTCAGAAATTGGCAATTTGGCCAATTTCACACAAACTAAAAAAGATGCCAATTTCAAAATAGGGTCCAGAATAAACAAGGTAGACATTCGTGGCACTAAAATAACATATGCTCTGTTCATTAGTCACATCTCAAGGCCCCTCTTATATTATTATTGCTTTCTATTTTGATTTTTTATTCATACAAAAAAATACAAAATTTACGGTTATGCAGACTACTGCATTATTGTAAAAATGGTATAAATAATATCAGTGCACTAGTGAAAGAATATAAGACTCCCCAGTTGACGTGTATTGGACGTGTGGCGTGATTTATTTACTCCTGAACATTGGTAAAAATAGAACATTTCCGCTACTTTGAGCTCAGTTTCAAGGTCGTTTTCATCGTCAAAGTAATGAAAATCATCTCTATTTCTGTAATATGTTTTCCATTTTATCACCTAAGACCATGAAAACGCGAATACAACAATAAATACTATACGAAAATTCACCTCAAAGTCGGCATTTTATTCCAAAAAAACGATCAGTTTTTTTTTCTCATTACGCAATGTGTGCTGCAGGATGTTTTTTATGTGGTGCACACTGACCACACAGACCCATTCTCTCACATGTGGGCCTACCAGCTTTCTCCCGCTTGATTTGAAGCCGCTAGAATTATTGAGTATATATACGTCAGAAACATTGGCTCGTAAGACGTATTTATACGTCGAAAACAGTCAAAGGGTTAAATGTAAAATAAGGTATAGTATGGGAGAAAAGCAAAACTCATTATATTAGTTAAATTGTACATGGTGATGTTCTGTTGTTTGTGGGTATAAAAGCAGAGGAGAGCCTGGCTCCTCTCCATTTGTTGTTGTGTAACCAGACTGGAAAGAACTACCCACTTTGCTTCTGGGAAAAATGCGAGTTGCTCAGGAGGTAAGACTCATAAGTAACCAAAATGTTCATGTTGTAACAATAATACCCAAGTGGCTACAGTGTGTCAAAAAAGTGGGTAAGGCCCCAGGAAAAAAGGAGTAATAATGGTTTCATTTACCATGTGACTAGGTGCCATGTAATGGAAGGCTGGGCCAGACTATCTAAACCATGTGACTAGGTGCCATGTAATGGAAGGCTGGGCCAGACTATCTAAACCATGTGACTAGGTGCCATGTAATGGAAGGCTGGGCCAGACTATCTAAACCATGTGACTAGGTGCCATGTAATGGAAGGCTGGGCCAGACTAAACCATGTGACTAGGTGCCATGTAATGGAAGGCTGGGCCAGACTATCTAAACCATGTGACTAGGTGCCATGTAATGGAAGGCTGGGCCAGACTATCTATAAGATGTATATGCTGTAAATACTCATCCATTGATTATATAATTATTTTTGTAGAACAATGTTTTAAATAACTTATTCTGAAAGGAGGGATAAGTTTTCAGAAACTGAGATGGACTATTTGTGAATGCAAGTATTCCCCTAGTCTTAATAGTGAGAACTGTACCATCGAAGTAAAAAGGGAAAACAACATAAAAAATAAAACTTAAAATATAAATATTAGGTTTGTAATCAAGCTCAAAAGTTGACTGCTAAGTCTTGCTACTAATCATAAAGTTAGTATCAGGACAAGCAGTAGTCTGAACACCTAGGTATATTACTATACTATGTACTCATTAAAAGATAGATGCAATAAAGAAAAGACAGATCCTACGAGCAAAGAAAGTTTATCCATAAAGTAGTAAGGGAACCTAGGATCTATTCACATATGCCAGATCCTTTTCCATTCACTTGAAAACATTTGATCCTTCTGCATCAATTCTGAAACATTTGAGGCACCTTAACCCTTTTACCGTCTCTCACATAGATCACTTTATTAAGGTCAGTAACACTTATGTAGATCTACATCTTAATCATAGCACCCCATGTTATGAGGGGTGAAATCTTAACCTAGACAAGAGAGAATAGGTGTGTGTGGTGGGTGTGCACAGTACAGGAGGTTACGTTTCAAAAATACTGCTGTAAAGTGAACAGTGCTGTAAAGTGAAACATGGTCTTTTTTTACTTTCAAGTGCATATAAAAGCCTGATAACCTGTTTACACTATTATATATTAAGTGGGCAATAGAGCTAGGACTAAAAAATGCACATACATTGCACACATATTTACCTTAAAATATTTTCGTACTTAGCTTATGAAGAGTGGAGAATGCATTTATTGCAGGTGGCAAGACCTTGTGTTTAGAGTAAAACAGCAACTTTGAGGCAGGTTCTAGGACAGTTTTATTGGCAATTTCTTTGTATCAACTGATAAAATGAAAGACATTCATGAAATGGAGATGATTTGGGTTGATTTCAGGCCAGAATTGGCTTGAAATAAACCTTAACCCTTTCAATGTCCAGACCCCCAAATTAAAAGTGCATACATTTAAAAAAAAAAAATCTGAAATTGTAGTTTTTTTTTAAAGGTAATGACACCAAAAGTACAAAATTTGATGGAAAGCTTACAAAATTATGCAAGCACAAAGTCAGTGGTGTGGGAGCAATTTTGCTGATGGTGAGTCCTATTTTAATTCAATTCTATTGTTCAATTCAGCCAAATTCATAGCTATTCTTAGCCTTCCATTTTGAATTCATCACACAGAAACTTAAGATTTAACCTATTTCTCAAATAATAAAATATAACCAGGAATTACAGTTTTGGTCATGATTAGCAGCATCCCAATAATCGAATCAGACCTAATAAAAACCCATAAAAGAAGCCAGGGGTGTAAAAGGATCTTACCCATCCTCAGGAATATCAGTAAAAATCTAACGTTCCCACAACTTTGAGGACGATTTCCAACTACAGTGGTACCTTGAGTTTTGAACAGCTCCCAACTCGAGCAATTGTGTAAGTGTATTTTTTAAGTGTATTTTTGGGGGTCTGAAATGGACTAATCTAATTTACATTAATCCTTATGGGAACAAATTCATTCGGCATCGGCACTCGAACAGCCTTCTGGAAAGAATTAAGTTCGTAACCTGAGGTATCACTGTACAGTGGACCCCCGCTTAACGATCACCTCCCAATGTGATCAATTATGTAAGCGTATTTATGTAAGTGCGTTTGTACGTGTATGTTTGGGGGTCTGAAATGGACTAATCTACTTCACAATATTCCTTATGGAAACAAATTCGGTCAGTACCGGCACCTGAACATATTTCTGGAATGAAAAAATATCGTTAACCGGGGGTCCACTGTACTTCTGATCCTCAAACCAACTAAAATCATCTATTTCAGCAGTATTTCTTCCAGTCTATGACATACCAAGAAATAACCAATAACGCAATAAAAAACATCCTAAAAAATACCTCAATATCACTATTTTAAACCAAACACAAGGTCAGAGTTTTGCTTTTCCCATCATGAACCACATGAAGCAGTATTTGTTTTTATAATGTTTACACTCACTGCACAGACCCATTATTTTATATCTAGGCCAAAATTTATTGTTCACAGCAGTCAGTCATGTAAAAATATGTGACGGACCCTAGCATAAATAATGCAGTTCGACATGACAGATAATTAATGGGTTAAAATGGCAGAAATAACCCCCTACCCCCCAGTCTGTTTTATGGGTTTTTACTAGGTCTGCTTCAATTATTGCTGCAGCCTAAATCACGTATAATCATACTTGGCCATATTTTATTAAGCTGAGAAATAAGGCAAAACTTTTGATATTTTGTGTGATGATGGATTCAGAATAGAGAGAAAGTGCCCTCTAGAAGAGGCCTGGGGATGTGACTAACCCTTTCGATTTCACAGATTTATGTCAGTAAGGTCAGTGTTGCTTATATAGGTCTGTCTTAATCACAGTTTCCTCAAACTGTGGGATATGAAATAGACAGGCTGCTCCACTCAACATCTCATGTAACTAAAAAGATCAACACAGCCAAAGCCGGTCTTAGCAGACTCTTTCGATTCAATCAAGCCCCTCAACATGTCAAAAAACATCTGTATAAAATGATAATAAGACCTATACTTGAATACCCTTGTGTCCCAATGTCATTAACAACAAAGACCAACATGCTACGGTTACAAAGGGTCCAGAATAGAGCTCTTCGCTTTATTACAGATACCAGGAGGAGAGACAGAGTTAAAATGGCAGATTTACACACACAGCAAGACATTACTGCCATAAATGTACGCATTGACACTCTAAAAAAGAAACAACTTTATACAATGCAAGAACTATACATGCCAGATAGAGAACATCCTATACAAGTGATAAATACCACCGATTACACCATCAATACTCCGCCTCACAGGACTCAAAGAATGACTCTCCCACAGAGGGTTCGTCGTTTTATTCATAAAGATGATTACCCTCGACCCATGATTTTGAGTAACTTACCTGACGAAGAAGATTGGATACCACCAGAACCCTTCTATGTATACTGAGAAAATCATCGCCCCCAATTAGGGAGACATCTTAAATAACTTTCTAATGTAAAATTATGCTATTGACTATTGTTGGACACCACCATTAAGAAGCTATTGTCACGAACTTATAAACTGGCCAGAAAATCATTGCCTTTCCTGTCGTATAAATATCTGTTGTGCAACTGCGAAAAAAAAAAAAAAAAAAAAAAAAAAAAAAAAAAAAAAAAAATGCAATTGCAACTTGTATAATTACTACCAATTCAGAGTCATGTAGTTATATACCTATTATATCTATGTGACTCTGATGGGTTAGTATTATACCTCTTAAAGAATACCTTATTAAATCACATACACATTTTAATTTGCACCAAAGTGGTTGGGCCACTTACCTTTAATATCCTACCTCTCCCACCCTCCCACCCTTTTCCAATATTTCCATCCTTACCCATCCTTCTTCCTTACCCATCTTACCAAAGCTCTGGTCATCAGATCAAGATCAAGATCAAGATCAAACATGCTGTGAGCAGTAAATTTTGGCCTAGACATGAAAGAATGGTGGGTGTGTAGGGGATGTGATAAAAAAAAAAAAAATCCTGCCCCATGCAGTGCATGATGGAAACTGACTCTGATCTTGTTTTTGGGTTAAAACAGCAACATAAGAGGCATTTTCTAGGGTGCTTTCGTGGATTTATTGACTGTTTCTTGATGTCAATTGTTAGTGGAAGGTTTACTAGACAAATGAAAAAGATTTTGGCTAGTTTCAGACCAGAAGCAACTAGAAACAGACCTCAAAGTCGTGGAAATATTAAAATTTTTCCAAAATTCCTAAGGATAGGGCTTCCCCCAACCCCTGGCTTGCTTTATGGGTTTTTACTAGGTCTGCATAATGAAAGTGATTTCTACTTCGTAGACTAAAAAGGGAGACAAAATTCATGGGAAATCCTTTACTCTTGACAACATGCAAGAGGAATTTACAGATATTGTCAACAACTCAACTGCTCATATTGGTCATGAAAATCTACCAGTGTCCCAAATTCTCCTCACATTTGAGCCTTTCAACCTCCAAACCCCCACCCCCACCCCCCATAGCCAATATGGCCATAGCAAAACTTTTAACATTTACTACTAATTAATTATGTGAGTATGAAATCTGTTTTGTGCATCAATAAGGCAAAATTCTGTGCTACACTCTTTGTCAAGGCTGTTAAAACAGCACCCAAAATTGATGCTCTGGCTTTGAATAAGCATACCCATTCATCTCACTGAATTTTCCCAGGAGCAAAAACACATGAAAATATTTCATGTCCTGATTGCCTATTGGCACTTATGCCTAAATTTGCATGTACAGTAAACCCTACATTTAATGGACCTCCATTTAATACATTTATTATTATAATCAAAAAAGAAGCGCTAAGCCACAAGGACTATACAGCGCTGCAGGGCAGGAAGGAAGCGAGGGCATCAGGTGGCAAAAGGGAGATGGATGAGTAATAGGTTACGGATAACAGCGGGGTAGTGGATGGTGAAAGGGTAAAGGGCAGCAAGAGACTGAACTAGAAAGGGCTGAGGGGAGTGCGAAAAGTATCATCAGAGTTTGTGGAGTAAATCAGTCGTTGTCAAGAAGTCAATGAGAGAGTCAGGATTAAAGGAGGGTCCATCAGCAAGAAGGGAAGGTAAAGAGAGAGTAGTAGAACGAAGACGACGTTGGAGGTAAATTCTGCGTGCTCGTTGATAGAGAGGGCAGTCTAACAGAATGTGGCTAATCGATACTGGAACTTGACACTGCTCACAGAGAGGAACAGGGTGCCTCTCCATGAGATACCCATGAGTAAGACGAGTGTGGCCAATGCGAAGGCGGGAGAGAGTGGTCTCCCAACCTCGGCACTGATGACAAGAAGACGGCCAGTAACCTATGCTCGGTTTAATAGAATGAAGTTTGTTACCGAGCAGAGTTGACCAACGTTGTTGCCAACGGGTGCGAAGGTGGGTAGCTATTGCAGCAAAATAGTCCAGAAATGGAACACCTCGATAGGAAATTGGTAGGTCATGCACTGCTGACCGCGCAGCAGTGTCTGCCTGTTCATTGCCCTGTACGTCGACATGACCAGGGACCCAACAAAAAACAATATCTTTATGTTTGGTAGAGATACGGCATAGCCAAAGTTGGATACGGAGAACTAGGGGATGAGATGTATCAAATTTTCGTATAGCCTGTAGAGCACTAAGGGAGTCTGAGACTACTACAAATGATGACACAGGCATAGATGTGATACGAATAAGTGCTGCAAGAATGGCATACAGTTCAGCAGTAAAAATGCTAGCTGAAGATAGTAAGTGCCCCCGCACGACGCTGTCCGGAAACACTGCTGCGAATCCGACGCCGTCTGAAGACTTCCATTTAATACAGAACAAACTTCGCTGTATCAACAGACTTGGAAACAATGGACAAAGTCCTTTCGTAACAGCACTGTTCTTTATTGTTACAATCAAGGCAAAGCAATCTTTTCTCTATCCAACACAACTACCATTACCAGCCGCCCCCACCCCTCCCCAGTTAGTCTGTTAAACAGAGGGTTTACTGCATATTTATATACAGTGTGCACTTTTCTTGATATATGATCTTTTTGTATCTTGACTGTCATGTTACATACTTTTTTTCTTTTTTTTTTAACATGTTGGCCATTTCCCACTGAGGCAGGGTGACCAAAAAGAAAAACTGAAAAAGAAAGAACTTTCATCATCATTCAACACTTTCACCATCACTCATACACAATCACTGTCTTTGCAAATACCCTAAACCCCTCCTTTAAAGTGCAGGTATTGTACTCCCTATTTCCAGGACTCAAGTCCGGCTAACCGGTTTCCGTGAATCCCTTCACAAAACATTACCCTGCTCACACTTCAACAGCTCGTCAGGTCCCAAACACCATTCATCTCCATTCACTCCTATCTAACACGCTCATGCACGCTAGCTGGAAGTCCAAGCTCCTTGCCCACAAAACCTCCTTTACCCCCTCCCTCCAACCTTTTCGGGGAAAACCCCTACCCCGCCTTCCTTCCCCAATAGATATATATGCTCTCCGAGTCATTCTACGTTGCTCCATTCTCTCTAAATGACCAAACTACCTCAACAACCCCTGTTCAGCCCTCTGTCTAATACTTTTAGTAACTCCACACCTCCTAATTTCCACACTACGAATTCTCTGCATAATATTTACACAATACATTGCCCTTAGACACAACATCTCCACTGCCTCCAGCTGCCTCCTCACTGCAGCATTTACAAGCCGTACTTCACATCCATAAGAGTGTTGGTACCACTATATTCTCGTACATTCCCTTCTTTGCCTCCATGGATAACGTTGTCTCCACAGATGCTTCAACGCACTACTCACCTTTTTTCCGTCATCAATTCTATGGTTTACCTGAGCCTCACTATCCTCATAAAAACTCTTTACAGCATTTAGTAACTTACTACACTTGCAACATCTGCCACATTGCTCTCCTATCCAATCTATCATATGCCTTTTCTAAATCCATAAATGCAATGAAAACTTCCCTACCTTTATCTAAATACTGTTCACACATATGTAAACATCTGATATACACATCCCCTACCCATTCTAAAGCCTCCTTACTCATCTGCAATCCTGCTCTTTGTCTTACCTCTAATTTTTCCAATAATAACCCTACCATATACTTTACCTGGTATACTCAGTAAACTTATTCCCAATAATTTTTACAATCTCTTTTGTCCCCTCTTCCCCTTATTCCCTGTTAGTCACAGTAATATTTTATCTATAAGTAAACAAAGTTTTGCTTCTGAAAGTTTATCTTTTTTCCTAAATGGTCTGTACTATTAGTATACTCTATTTGTATATCTGCCTCCCACATTATTTGCACAGTTATTTTCTCATCCATACAAAGGGGTACACTGCTGATGATACACAATGGGAAGGAATACACGAACTACAAAAGTTTGAGAACCATTACTGTAGTGCATTATAATTAATTGTAGCAAGGTTAAATAAAGATACCAAAAAAGTTTGGGTCAAAAGTATTTTGTTTATTGTACATATTAATTCACAAAAATACCGGTAGAGTCAAGCACTCTAAATTCAAAATTTCATGCAGTACAGGTCTCCCTCACCATTCACGAGGGTTAGGGGACCGAGAGCCTAGTGAATGTTAAAAAATCGCAAATGTTTGGTGCCTCAATATATTGTATGGAAATATAATACTTCTTCCTTAACTTGTTGAACCATGAACAGTCATAAAATACATGAAAACATTGTAAAATATTGTATTATATACATTAATTAACATTAATTAACCCTTTCAGGGTCCAGAGGCCAAATTTCAAAGTGTGCACCAGGGTCCAAGAATTTTCAAAAAATAATTTTACTTTTTTCTTATGAAATGGTAGAGAATCTTTTTCTGAAGGTAATAAAACAAAAAGTACGAAATTTGATAGAAAATTGATGAAAATATGCTCTCGCGAATTTTGATGTGTCCGCGATATTTACGCATCGGTGATTTTCCGACTTTGAATCCCATTTTATGCCAATTACAGTATTCCAGTCAACCAAATTCTTAGCTATTTCACTAGTATTACTTCTACTTTATCGATTGAGCACAAGAAATCACAAAGTCAACTGTTTCAACAACAAAATAAAGTGAACGGAAATTGGTAATTTGGCCAATTTAATGCAAAGTTCAAAATATTCCCATTTCAAAATAAGGTCCAGAATAAACAATGCAGGCATTCCTGGCACTAAACTAACATTTCCTCTGTTCATTAGTTACATTTTCAGGCTTTACAAATGAATTCCATTTTGATTTTTTATTCACAATGAATTTTTATTCAAACTAAAAAATACATGTAGATGATTTGCTGTTATGCAATACTGTAATAATTGTATAAATAATATCACCACATTTGTGAATATATATTAGACCCACCAGCTGACATGTATTAGACTTGTGAGGTCATTTGTTTACTCAATCAATCAATCAATCAAGTTTATTCTCTACAAGGATTACAATACAGGGTTTACAGATTTTGGTTATTGTGTGGTTTACATGTAATAAAATACTAATTACAGAGGGGGCCACTAGGACACCTAGCATGGCTAGGCATTTCAGGCAAACTTAGATTAATTCTTAATCCTAAATTATCACAAATTATGGAGTAAGTTGGCTAAATACTAAGTGACTAAATACTAGTTTGTGAGTTTAGCAATGTGAATGCTTTTGTTTTGGCACACTACATAGTTTCTATATTGGAGTATCACAGGCAAACTTATGACTAGTTAGGATTCATTATTTTAAGATTAAGACTCGTATTTCTGTGCTTATAGTCAAATGGGTGAGTGTAAGTATAAGTGTGAACCACCAGGTGGTTTTTATGTATAGGTCTCCCTCAACATTCACGTTTTCAGCTTTCGCGGGCTTCACACATTCGCGAATTCCCAACCGCCAAATTCCCAGCCACCAAATCATATTCAAGTTTCCCACCACCTGCAAGTCCCTACTACCCTCCCACCGACCCCCGCAACTGGCAGCCAGCCCTCCCACCACTCAGTGTGGTGAGTGTTTTGTTTGTTCATTATTTGCTATTAAACTACATTATAAATAATGTAAACCCATTCATGACTGCATATTGGAATGGCTATTCAGACAGGTACTAGATGGTGACATCATGTGTTTACTCTTGAACACAGCAAAACATCAAACATTTCTGCTACTGCTAATAATAACAATAGTAGTAGTAATAATAATAATAATAATAATAATAATAATAATAAATACGATATAACTGAAGAAGGAAGTTGTACAAAAACACGAGGGAGTGGTTGACACATCGTCAGTGTGGCTTTGTTTATGCTGGAGTGAGCATTAGTCTCCGTGCTCTTCCAAACATTTCACAATAATTCATTGTGTTTGGTGCTTGTAGATTGAGTGCGAATGAAGTGGTAGAGGCAGTGGTTGAGGCAGCGATTGAGGCAGCTGTTGAGACAGCGATTGAGGCAGTGGTTGAGGCAGCTGTTGAGGCAGCTGTTGAGGCAGCGATTGAGGCAGTGGTTGAGGCAGCGATTGAGGCAGTGGGTGAGGCAGCTGTTGAGGCTGCTGTTGAGGCAGCGATTGAGGCAGTGGTTGAGGCAGCTGTTGAGGCGATTGAGGCAGTGGGTGAGGCAGTGGGTGAGGCAGCGGTTGAGGCAGTGGTATTTAATAACATACATGTTATTAATAATAATAATACACGTTATTAATAATATGTACTATTATTATTTATAACATATATGTTATTAAATACCACTGCCTCAACCGCTGAATTATTGTGAAATGTTTGGAAGAGCAGGGAGACTAATGCTCACTCCAGCATAAACAAAGTCACACTGATGATGTGTCAACCACTCCCTCGTATTTTTGTACAATGTCCTTCTTCAATTATATCGTATTATTGTTATTATTATTATTATTATTACTATTGTTATTATTAGCAGTAGCAGAAATGTTTGATTCTTTGCTGTGTTTAAGAGTAAACACATGATGTCACCGTCCAATACCTGTCCGAATAGCCATTCCAATATGCAGTCATGAATGGGTTTACATTATTTATACTGTAGTTTAATAGCAAATAATGAACAAACAAAACACTCACCACACTGGTGGGAGGGCTGGCTTCCAGTTGGGGGGGGTCGGAGGGAGGGTAGTAGGGACTCGCAGTGGTTGAGGAAGTGGTGGAGGCATTGGTGGAGGCAGTGGTGGAGTCTGTGGTATTTAATAACATACATGTTATTAAAGCATAACATGTATATATTTAGTACAATTTACGACGTTTTCATGTATTTTATGATTGTTCGTGGTTCAACAAGTTAAGGAAGCAGCACTGTATTATATTTCCCTACAATATATTGGGGCACCAAACATTCACGGTTTTTCAACATTCGCGAGGCTCTTGATCCCCTAACCCTCGCGAATGTTGAGGGAGACCTGTAGTTAGTTGACAGGGTGTATCAGGGAGATAAAATGTTTTCTAATGGTAGTTTTGAAGGTGATGAATGTGTCTGCAGCTCTAGAGTTTTCAGGTAGGGTGTTCCAGATTTCAGGGCCTTTGACATACATTGAATTTTTGTAAAGGTTTAGTCAGACACGGGGAAATGTCGTAAAGATGTTTGTGTCTGGTGTTATGCCTGTGGGTCCTGTCACAACTATCAAGAAAAGCATTTTAGGTCAAGGTTAATATTGGAATTTAAGGTCCTGTAGATGTAGATTGCACAGTAGTAAGTGTGGATGTCCTGAACAGGGAGTAAGTTTAGATCTATGAAGAGTGGGGGAGGGGTGTTGCCAGGGATGGGATTTAGTGATTATTCTTACTGCGGCTTTTTGTTGGGTTATTATTGGCTTTAGGTGTGTTGCTGCAGTTGATCCCCAAGCACAAATAGCATAGGTGAGTGAGGTATGGATAAATGAGTGAATGGTATAGTGTGAGAAGGGCATTTTGCGGCACGTAGTATCGTATCTTGGAGAGGATCCCAACTGTTTTGGATACTTTTTTGTTATGTGTTGGATATGGGTGCTGATATTCAGGTTGTTGTCGAGGTATAGGCCTAGGAAATTGCCCTCATTATGTCTGATAATTAGAGTGTTGTCTATCTTAATGTTAAGCTGCACAACACCTGCTCTGCTACCAAACATAATATAGTAAGTTTTGTCAGTGTTAAGTGTAAGTTTATTGGCTGTCATCCAAGTCAATATTTTGAGCAGCTCCTTGTTAACAATGGTGTTGAGGGTGGCAAGATTAGGGTGAGAGATGACGTAAGTCGTGTCGTTAGCAAAGAGAATGGGTTTCAGGTGTTGGGATACGTTTGGAAGATCATTGATGTAAATGAGGAACAGCAGGGGTCCAAGGACACTTCCCTGAGGAACTCAGTATCAAGTGGCCGTGATGATGATGCTGCGTCTTTAATGGTGACATACTGATACCTATTAGTAAGGTAGGATTTGAAATATGCAAGAGCATGGCCTCTTATAACATAATGGTCAAGTTTGTGGAGTAAGATGCTGTGGTTTACTGTGTCAAATGCTTTTCTTAGGTCAATAAAAATTCCTAACGGATATTCCTTATTTTCCAATGCTGTGTAAAGCAGATCTGGCATTTTTACAATTGCATCATTAGTGCTTTTATTTTTCCTGAATCCAAACTGGCAGGGGTTGAGTATGTTTTGTGCCGTTATAAATGAATATAGTCTCCTGTGCACGAGTTTCTCAAAGATTTTGGATAGCAATGTTAAGTTTGATATTGGCCTATAGTTGTTTACATCTGTAGGGTCACCACCTTTATGTATTGGTGTAACCCTTGCTGTCTTGAGTAGTTTCGGGAAGGTGCTAGTTTCTAGTGACTTGTTAAAAAGTAATGAAATAGCATGCGAAAGGACATGGGGCGCTCGCTTGTACAATAATGGTGGGACATGAGACAGATTCCCTGAGTTATTTTTAAGTGACTTTATAATCTCGGTGACTTCGGTGGGCTCAGTTGGTACAAGATAGAAGGAATTTGGGAAATTCCCATCCAGGTAGTCCCCGGCATGGGCGTTGGTACGTGGGATTTTACTGGCAAGATTAGATCCTATGGTTGAGAAGAAGTCGTTTATCTTGTTAGCTGTATCAGTGGGATGCAGTGGCGTTTCATTAGGTTTAGTTAGGACAATATTCTTGGTTTTTTCAGTCTGTGGGTGCCCAGAATCTGAGAGAGTGTTTTCCAGGTCTTTTTTATATCTCCTCTTGTGTCAGTGAATCTGCTGTAGTAGTACAGTTGTCTGGCTTTCTTTATTACTTTGGTGAGAACTGATGAATAGTGTTTAAGAATATCTTTGTGTATTAAGCCCTGTCTATATTGCTTTTCATATTGGTGTTTCTTATCAATGGATTTCAGAATGCTGCTGGTTAGCCATGGGCAACCGAACCGTTTATTCGTGATCTGTTTCATTTTTATAGGACAATGTTTGTTGCATAGTCTAAGTAATTTGTTAAGAAAAATGTCTGTCCAATTGTCAATACCATTGGCCTTGGAGAATTCTGTAAGCCAGTCAACAGTCTCTAAGTCTGCTGTGAACTTACTCTTGAACATCGGCAAAAATTTAACATTTCCGCTACTTTGAGCTCAGTTTCAAGCCATTTCCAGTATTAAAACCAATCAAAATCATCTCTATTTCTGTAGTAGTATATCTTTTATTCTATCAAATGAGATCAAGAAATTGTAAATACAACTATAAAAAACATACGAAAAATCACTGCAAAGTTGCTGCTTTAATCGAAAATTATGGTCTGTTTTTTTCTCTCATTATGCACTGTGTGCTGCAGGATTTGTTTTATGTGGTGCACACATACCACACAGATGTATTCTCTCATATCTAGGCCAAGATTTACTGCTCGCAGCTTATCAGAGTGCAAAGTCGCTGTTTTAATCCAAAAACACTGTCAAACTTTTTTTTTCCTCATTACGCACTGTGTGCTGCAGGATTTTTTTTATACTGCGCACACTGACCACATAGACCCATTCTTTCATATGTAGGCCTACCAGCTTTCTCTCACTAGATTTGAAGGCACTAGAATTTATGAGTACTAGTACGTCATGGACCCTGGTGCGTAAGCCGTACTAGTACGGCCGAAACCCTGAAAGGGTTAAACGATCCAAACGTATATATACGTTCTCTCGCGTAGCGCCCCAAACGTATATATACGTTTCCTTTGTCATTCATTCAACATTGCCACAATAAGCCTGAGTCGCCTAGACATGAAAGAATGGGTGCGCGCACTCACTGTGCCCCATATGAAAAAAATTGGGGACGCTTGGGTACCATATGCTCTTTTTTCCTATTAAAACAAAAAAAAAAACTTTTTTTTCTCAAAAAATTCGGGGTGCTACGCCAGAGAACGTATATATATGTTTGGACCGTTTAAAGGTTAAACTAACCTACCAATGGAGCACAGAGGTGAAGAAGGTTGAGTACATTATATAGGCCTCGTCCATAAGGCAAAGCACTTGCCAGTAGGCTCACTGCAAGACGAAGGGGAAAGAGCCCAATGTGTGCCACATTTTCTCCTAAGTGTACTCTGCTATCTAAATTGATTAGCACAGTGTATTAAAAAAAATATGCCTGAGATCTGCAACCATGTTAATTCAGGAAAGTGTTAGATTGCGTATTTAATCAATGGATTACTGTACGCGCACATTTCGATATAAGGGAATACCCTGGGTTATATAATTATTATATTTAGGTGATACTAAATGTAATTTCTGCATCCATAACACTTGTGTGCCTTCATGACCATTGTAAAACATATATTTACAAGGAAATCTTATATTATTACCAATGTTTCACAAAGTAATACTCATCAAAACATGGAAATAAGTCGCACTGTTTGACTATATTGGGGTTTCCTAGGTAAAATTTAGTGCGCATTTTGGCCAATTCCACTTTCAGCATCATGAAATTGTACATAATAAATCTGGAATGAATATGGTATCTTACTAGTTCCACAATCTGTTTGCTGGTAGGGAAGCTGGTGATGGAAAAACAGGTATTGGTTGCATTCCATAATTAGTGACTTTTTGTATCTATCAGTTTCATTACATGTAAACTACATTAATTATACAACAAAGAAATAAAAATTGTATTATATGCTAGAAAAGCAACGTACCCATGATGCACTGCATGGATCAGTCTGGTATTCGATTTTTTTAAAGGCATTAAGACACTGTAGGAGACCCAAACAGTTGTATTGCAGTTAAAAATATTGGCTGGTGGTGTATTCGAAGGCATGAAAATTTTTGCATACTAGCAAACTGGACACATCCCCATCGCTTGGGTACTAGTACAGTCTGTACTAGTACGCAACTAATTGATTAACATAAGCGGGTGACCATTGAATAAATTAATCTTACTAATGTCGGTGATTACTCTATGTGAAAGGGTCACGAGAGGAAGTAGAAGAAAACAAAATATTGAAGGCAATGGGCATTATGATCATCCTGTAAGGAAGGGATGTTTGCTTCCACATACAGTGGACCCCCGGTTAACGATTTTAATCCGTGCAAGAGGGCTCATCGTTATGCGAAATAATCGTTATGCGAATGAATTTTCCCCATAAGAAATAATGGAAATCAAATTAATCCGTGCAAGACGCCCAAAAGTATGAAAAAAATTTTTTTTTACCACATGAAATGTTAATTTTAATACACACAAACTGAAAAAGGCATGCACAATTAAATGACACTTACTTTTATTGAAGATCTGGTGATGATTGATGGGATGGGAGGAGGGGAGAGCATTATCTTCTTACTGTTTAGAAGGGGAATCCCCTTCCATTACGACTTGAGGTAGCAAGTCCTTTTCCGGGGTTACTTCCCTTCTTCTTTTAATGCCACTAGGACCAGCTTGAGAGTCACTGGACCTCTGTCGCACAACAAATCTGTCCATAGAGCTCTGTACCTCCCGTTCCTTTACGATTTGTCTAAAATGGGCCACAACATTGTCATTGAAATAGTCACCAGCACGGCTTGCAACAGCTGTGTCAGGGTGATTTTCATCTATAAAGGTTTGCAGTTCAACCCACTGTGCACACATTTCCTTAATCTTTGAAGTAGGCACAATGGATTCCACAACTGGCATAGGCTTCTCAGGGTTAGCCCCAAACCCTTCAAAATCTTTCTTAATTTCCATACTAATTCTCACCCTTTTTACCACAGGGTTGGCACTAGAAGCTTTCTTGGGGCCCATGGTCACTTATTTTCCAGAAACAGCACCGAAAACACTGTAATAATACGAAATATTCCGAGTGTATGCTTGGATGTTACCGCGGAGGCTGGCTGGTAAACAATGGGACGGCCGGCACATGTGAGGCTGGCTGAGGGCACATTGGACGCGTCTCGGACGAAAATCGGTAAGCGGGTTTTTAATCGGTATGCGCGGCAAAAATTTTGCGATAAAAGTAATCGGTATGCGGAAAAATCGCTATGTGATGCCATCGTTATGCGGGGGTCCACTGTATAAGCTCCTAACTGGGGAAGACAAAGGACCCAAGACAGAAATAAGTGGCAGTTAAGATTAACCAAGGAGGCTGCAGAATATACTTGGTCCATAATATCTAATCAGCTTCCCAAATAAAATGGGCTAAAGTTTTAAGTATGTTAAATCACTTAACATAGGTGGCTTTTAGGGAGAAGTGTGAGACTGTCATAAAATTTGACAATCAAAGAGAAGACAAAGAAATTTAACTGCAGTAGATACAGTACCAGAAGGGGTCTATACAAATATAAAATAAGCTATCAGATGATAGGACATCTCATATAAGTTATAATACAGTGTTGTTTAAACAATAAAAAAAAACTTGAAACTTAGAAAGAGCCAAGGCTAGTCCTTAATAAATACCAGGAATAGAGTAGCACTGTACTAAGGAGACAGCCTTGCAGCCCATCTTGAACCTGTGCAATATCCAGAAAAAAGGCTTACACAAACACTGAGGTGCCTCTCTGATAGAAAATATTTAAGAAAAAAGAGGCAAATCCCTCATAGCCCTAAAGAAAGGCTGAGGGACAAAATGTTGTAAGCCAAAAAGGAATGCAATAACTGAATGGTTGTCTGCAAAGATGTTTCGAATGTATGAACATAGAGTTGGAGTAAGGGGTTGATGGAAGAATCCTTTCTAAAACTGAATCAATGAGGAAAGAATTTTGGGTCTCTAAGTACCAAAAATGGAATTTACTGACGAAACATTCTAATAATGTACAAATAACTTGGTATCAAATACACATACCTGGTTTTCAAAAAGACTATTTTAGCTTCCATATCTGACTAAAAAAAGGCTTAAGAGGAACACTAGTGCTGTAGGACATTAGTGTTGAAAAACATGAATATGTACAGTACAACGTCTAACAGATTTCAGAAATTTTTCGGAAAAAAAAAAAAATTGATCAGACAAGCACTCTAATTCTCTAATTATCAATCAAATAGGACACAGCAGTAATTCTGCATTTTCTCCAGAGCAACAGCATCCAGTTGTCTTCTGAAGAATCAGACCAGGTCCTCTAACTCGATACACACATAGAAGAGAGGAGCGTATGACGACGTTTCGGTCCAACTTGGACCATTTACAAAGTCACACTGTGTATTGTTCCAGTCACGGTATTGTGCCTTTTTTGTTATCCACTAACTTAACCGTTTCAGGGTCAAGAGGCCCTCTCCTAAACTCATTCTCAGGGTCGAAAATTTTTTTGAAAAAAAAAAAAAAACTATTTTTACTTATGAAATGATAGGGAATCTTTTCCCGATCATAATGACACCAAAAGTATGAAATTTGTTGGAAAATTTACGGAACTATGCTCTCGCGAAGTTAGCGGTCTCGACGATGTTGACACAATGGTGATTTCGCCAACTTTGAGCCCTGTTTTTGGCCTATTTCAGTGTACTAGTCAACAAAAATCATATCTATTTCGCTAGAACTCCATTTTTTCTATCAAATGAGTTCAAGAAACCACCAATTTACCGATTCCAACTATCCAAAAAAGTGGTCAGAAATTGGCAATTTTGCCAATGTCACACAAATTTCAGAAGATGCCAATTTCCAAATAGGGTCCAGAATAAGCAAGACAGACATTCCTGGCACTAAAATGACATTTTCTCAGTTCATTAGTCACATCCCCAGGCCCCTCTTGCATCTCTTTTGCTTTCCACTTTGAATTTTTATTCTCACAAAAAATAGAAGATTTACAGTTATGCAGACTACTGCATTAGTGTAGAAATGGTATAAATAATATCGGTTCACTTGTGAAAGAATATTAGACTCACTAACTGACATGTATTGGACGCTTGGCATGATTTGTTTATTACTGAAATTTGGTAAAAATCAAACATTTCTGCTACTTGGAGCTCAATGTCTTCCATTCTATAAAATGAGACCAAAAAAACTAGAATACAACCATAAATACCATACGAAAATACACGGCAAAGTCACTGCTTTAAACCAAAAACACGGTCGGATTTTTTTTTCTCTCATTGTGCACTGTCTCCAGGTAAACTCCAGGTAAACTGTGTGCTGCAGGATTTTTTTTATACTGTGCACACTGACCACACAGACCCATTCTTTCATATGTAGGCCTAGCAGCTTTCTCTCACTTGATTTGAAGGCGCTAGAATTTAGGCATTCTAGTACGTCAATAAACCTGGTGCGTAAGCCGTACTAGTACATCGGAAACCCTGAAAGGGTTAAATTTTGACGTTTGGTGCCCCATGGCCTGGTGTTAAAGCTTTTGCTTCACATGGTAAGGGTCCAGGTTCAATTCCTGGCAAACGGGTGGAACCATCGGATGTGTTTCCTTACACCGGTTGCCTATGTTCACCCATCAGTATAATGGGTACCTGGGTGTTCGTCGAATGGTGAGAGTTGCATCCTGGGACAAAACTGACCTAATTTGCCCAAAATGCTCTGCATAACAAGGGACTTTCTATAAAGTAGTACAGTAGGGCCCCACTTATTCGGCAGGTTACGTTCCAGGCTACTGCCGGAAAGCAAACTCGCCGGAAAACAGAACTCCATTTTTTCCATTTAAAAATGCATATAAATACCAGATAACAAGTTTACACTAACATATATTAAGTTAGCAACAGAACCAAGCATTAAAAACTAAAAGACACACACAGTACACTCATTATTTACCTCAAAATATTTGTAGTCTTAATGTAGGGCAAAAGGTGAGTAGTATTTACTCTAAGAAGTCAGGTGTGGTAGCCCTCCTGGCCACCCCACCCACACATACTACACTATGATGCTTAAAGCTCCCTAGAGCGATAAAATCCATATACAGTACACTCATCAATTACCTTAAAATATTTGTAGTCTTAATGTAGGGTGAGAGGTGAGTTTTATTTGTATGAAGTCAGGTTAGGAAGTATGGGTAGCCAGCAACAAGTCCTACAAGTTGCCTGGCTACCACAAGTCCTACAAGTTGCCTGGCTACCACAAGTCCTACAAGTCTCCTGGCTACCACAAGTCCTACAAGTTGCCTGGCTACAAGTCCTACAAGTCGCCTGGCTACCACAAGTCCTACAAGTCGCCTGGCTACCACAAGCCATACAAGTCGCCTGGCTACCACAAGCCATACAAGTCATCTCGCTACATCTCATATTTATGTTAATTTATTCTACTGTGGGGTGTATCTAGATGGATTAAGCAAAATGTCTATATTAACATTTAATACGATATTTAATGCTCCTTAGTGATTATTGTGTTATTATTATATTTTTTTTTATTATTATCACACTGGCCGATTCCCACCAAGGCAGGGTGGCCCGAAAAAGAAAAACTTTCACCATCATTCACTCCATCACTGTCTTGCCAGAAGGGTGCTTTACACTACAGTTTTTAAACTGCAACATTTACACCCCTCCTTCAGAGTGCAGGCACTGTACTTCCCATCTCCAGGACTCAAGTCCGGCCTGCCGGTTTCCCTGAACCCCTTCATAAATGTTACTTTGCTCACACTCCAACAGCACGTCCAGTATTAAAAACCATTTGTCTCCATTCACTCCTATCAAACACGCTCACGCATGCCTGCTGGAAGTCCAAGCCCCTCGCACACAAAACCTCCTTTACCCCCTTCCTCCAACCTTTCCTAGGCCGACCCCTACCCCGCCTTCCTTCCACTACAGACTGATACACTCTTGAAGTTATTCTGTTTCGCTCCATTCTCTCCACATGTCCGAACCACCTCAACAACCCTTCCTCAGCCCTCTGGACAACAGTTTTGGTAATCACGCACCTCCTCCTAACTTCCAAACTACGAATTCTCTGCATTATATTCACACCACACATTGCTCTCAGACATGACATCTCCACTGCCTCCAGCCTTCTCCTCGCTGCAACATTCATCACCCATGCTTCACACCCATATAAGAGCGTTGGTAAAACTATACTCTCATACATTCCCCTCTTTGCCTCCAAGGACAAAGTTCTTTGTCTCCACAGACTCCTAAGTGCACCACTCACCCTTTTCCCCTCATCAATTCTATGATTCACCTCATCTTTCTTAGACCCATCCGCTGACACGTCCACTCCCAAATATCTGAATACATTCACCTCCTCCATACTCTCTCCCTCCAATCTGATATCCAATCTTTCATCACCTAATCTTTTTATCCTCCTCATAACCTTACTCTTTCCTGTATTCACTTTCAATTTTCTTCTTTTGCACACCCTACCAAATTCATCCACCAATCTCTGCAACTTCTCTTCAGAATCTCCCAAGAGCACAGTGTCATCAGCAAAGAGCAACTGTGACAACTCCCACTTTGTGTGTGATTCTTTATCCTTTAACTCCACGCCTCTTGCCAAGACCCTCGCATTTACTTCTCTTACAACCCCATCTATAAATATATTAAACAACCACGGTGACATCACACATCCTTGTCTAAGGCCTACTTTTACTGGGAAATAATTTCCCTCTTTCCTACATACTCTAACTTGAGCCTCACTGTCCTCGTAAAAACTCATCACTGCTTTCAGTAACCTACCTCCTACACCATACACCTGCAACATCTGCCACAATGCCCCCCTATCCACCCTGTCATACGCCTTTTCCAAATCCATAAATGCCACAAAGACCTCTTTAGCCTTATCTAAATACTGTTCACTTACATGTTTCACTGTAAACACCTGGTCCACACACCCCCTACCTTTCCTAAAGCCTCCTTGTTCATCTGCTATCCTATTCTCCGTCTTACTCTTAATTCTTTCAATAATAACTCTACCATACACTTTGCCAGGTATACTCAACAGACTTATCCCCCTATAATTTTTGCACTCTCTTTTATCCCCTTTGCCTTTATACAAAAGAACTATGCATGCTCTCTGCCAATCCCTAGGTACCTTACCCTCTTCCATACATTTATTAAATAATTGCACCAACCACTCCAAAACTATATCCCCACCTGCTTTTAACATTTTTATCTTTATCCCATCAATCCCGGCTGCCTTACCCCCTTTCATTTTACCTACTGCCTCACGAACTTCCCCCACACTCACAACTGGCTCTTCCTCACTCCTACAAGATGTTGTTCCTCCTTGCCCTATACACGAAATCACAGCTTCCCTATCTTCATCAACATTTAACAATTCCTCAAAATATTCCCTCCATCTCCAGGTAATACCTCTAACTCTCCATTTAATAGCTCTCCTCTCCTATTTTTAACTGACAAATCCATTTGTTCTCTAGGCTTTCTTAACTTGTTAATCTCACTCCAAAACTTTTTCTTATTTTCAACAAAATTTGTTGATAACATCTCACCCACTCTCTCATTTGCTCTCTTTTTACATTGCTTCACCACTCTTAACCTCTCTCTTTTTCTCCATATACTCTTCCCTCCTTGCATCACTTCTACTTTGTAAAAACTTCTCATATGCTAACTTTTTCTCCCTTACTACTCTCTTCACATCATCATTCCACCAATCGCTCCTCTTCCCTCCCGCACCCACTTTCCTGTAACCACAAACTTCTGCTGAACACTCTAACACTACATTTTTAAACCTACCCCATACCTCTTCGACCCCATTGCCTATGCTCTCATTAGCCCATCTATCCTCCAATAGCTGTTTATATCTTACCCTAACTGCCTCCTCTTTTAGTTTATAAACCTTCACCTCTCTCTTCCCTGATGCTTCTATTCTCCTTGTATCCCATCTACCTTTTACTCTCAGTGTAGCTACAACTAGAAAGTGATCTGATATATCTGTGGCCCCTCTATAAACATGTACATCCTGAAGTCTACTCAACAGTCTTTTATCTACCAATACATAATCCAACAAACTACTGTCATTTCGCCCTACATCATATCTTGTATACTTATTTATCCTCTTTTTCTTAAAATATGTATTACCTATAACTAAACCCCTTTCTATACAAAGTTCAATCAAAGGGCTCCCATTATCATTTACACCTGGCACCCCAAACTTACCTACCACACCCTCTCTAAAAGTTTCTCCTACTTTAGCATTCAGGTCCCCTACCACAATTACTCTCTCACTTGGTTCAAAGGCTCCTATACATTCACTTAACATCTCCCAAAATCTCTCTCTCTCCTCTGCATTCCTCTCTTCTCCAGGTGCATACACACTTATTATGACCCACTTCTCGCATCCAACCTTTACTTTAATCCACATAATTCTTGAATTTACACATTCATATTCTCTTTTCTCCTTCCATAACTGATCATTCAACATTACTGCTACCCCTTCCTTTGCTCTAACTCTCTCAGATACTCCAGATTTAATCCCATTTATTTCCCCCCACCGAAACTCCCCTACCCCCTTCAGCTTTGTTTCGCTTAGGGCCAGGACATCCAACTTCTTTTCATTCATAACATCAGCAATCATCTGTTTCTTGTCATCCGCACTACATCCAGTTTTATAAAGTTTTTCTTCTTCTCTTTTTTATTAAATGTCTACAGGAGAAGGGGTTACTAGCCCATTGCTCCCGGCATTTTAGTCGCCTCATACGACACGCATGGCTTACGGAGGAAAGATTCTTTTCCACTTCCCCATGGACAACAGAAGAAATAAAGAGGAACAAGAGCTATTTAGAAAAAGGAGAAAAACCTAGATGTATGTATATATATATGCATGTGCGTGTCTGTGAAGTGTGACCAAAGTGTAAGTAGGAGTAGCAAGATATCCCTGTTATCTAGCGTGTTTATGAGACAGAAAAAGAAACCAGCAATCCTACCATCATGCAAAACAGTTACAGGTTTCTGTTTCACAGTCATCTGGCAGGACGGTAGTACTTCCCTGGGTGGTTGCTGTCTACCAACCTACTACCTATATTATAATAATTATTAATATGGCATCTTCAAGGCTAATAAGACACACTTAGTGATTTTAATGTGTACCTGCATGCCAGCACAGTGTGTAAGTTTACTTAGGTACAGGTACACATACGTATAATTATCAGCTGTAATAATAATGTAGGAATGTAGTCCACCTGGGCTACATACCTACACCTACCTACATAGCTACACGATATTTTATGTGGCCCAGAGCCATATTATTACCATCGACATACCATGTTCACTGACTTTAACCGTTTCTAACAACTACCTTTAGATGCCATCATAAACAAAGGGGGAAGTAATGAATAATTCAAGCCAAGAATTGTAAACAAAGCATTATGTATTAAGGGGAGTGACAATGTTTTCCCTCTGCCTGGCTACCACACCTCCATAGTATATAAACATAATATGTTATGTAATGTGCTTCTTATATAATTTTTAAGAAAATATAATACATAGATGAGTTAATGAAAATGTTTATATTAATGTAAAATAAGACATTTAATGTGCCCAAGAGTGATTATTATTAGTATTATGTAATGTTTTCCCTCCACCTGGCAACCACACCTCCATAGCATATAAACAGCATGTTTATATGCTATGTAACGTGTTTCTTATATAATTTTGAAGAAAATATTATAGATGGATTAACGAAAATGTCTATATTGACGTAAAATTAGACATTTAATGTGTCCAAGAGCGATTATTATTACACAATAGAGTGATGTGCTCATGGAGAATGTAAACAAACTGGGTGGCCTGCGCCGTATTTGAAGACCACTTGCCGTATAGATACTTTTGGCCATAATTTGAGATCACTGTATTACCGGAACGCTGTAAGGCGAAACGTTGAAAAGCGGGGACCTCCTGTATGTCATTGATGTCAGCTAGGCCTGTATACCTTGTACATGTACTTGTAGTAAATAAAGATATTATTATTATTATTCTTTCAACAAACTGGCTGTATCCCACCAAGGCAGGGTGACCAAAAAGAAAAACAAAAGTTTCTCTTTTTAACTTTAGTAATGTATGAATATCAAAAAGATATACAATACCAACAACTTGGTAAGAAAGACACACAAGCAACATTTAGGCATCCTGCGTACTTTCTGTACTCGACTGAAGAAGCGTACTGTGTAAGCAAAACGTTTCAGAATAGAGATGCCTAAATGTTGCCTATGTGTCTTACTTACTTAGTAATGTATACAGGAGGTGTTACTAGCCCCTTGCTCCCAGCATGTTAGTTGCCTCTTACGACACGCTTGGCTTATGGAGGAAGAATTCTGTTCCACTTCCCCATGGAGATACGAGGAAATAAACAAGAACAAGAACTTATAAGAGATTAGAAGAAAACCCAGAGGGGTGTATATATATGCTTGTACATGCATGTGTAGTATGACCTAAGTGTAAGTAGAAGTAGCAAGACTTACCTGAAATCTTGCATGTTAATGAGACAGAAAAAAAAAGACACCAGCAATCCTACCATCATGTAAAACAATTACAGGCTTTCGTTTTACACTCACTTAGCAGGAAGGTAGTACCTCCCTGGGCAGTTGCTGTCAACCAACCTACTACCTAGGATTATTATTATTCTTTCTTTCAACACACTGGCCATATCCCACCGAGGCAGGGTGACCCAAAAGGAAAAACTAAAGTTTCTTCTTTTACATTTAGTAATATATACAGAAGGGGTTACTAGCCCCTTGCTCCTGGCATTTTAGTCACCTCTTACAACACACATGGCTTACGGAGGACGAATTCTGTTCCACTTCCCCATGGAGGTAAGAGGAAATAAACAAGAACAAGAACTAGAAAGAAAATAGAAGAAAACCCAGAGGGGTGTGTATATATATGCTCATACATTTATGCGTAATATGACCTAAGTGTATGTAGAAGTAGCAAGACATACCTGGAATCTTGCATGTGTACGAGACAGAAAAGAGACACCAGCAATCTTACCATCGTGCAAAACAATTACAGGCTTCCGTTTTACAATCACTTGGCAGGACGGTAGTACCTCCCTGGGCGATTGCTGTCTACCAACCTCCTACCTAGGATTACTATTATTATTATTATGGGCCAAAGCAGACATGTCCAGGACCTTTCCATTGTCATTGCCCACGAGCTGTTGGCCACCTGTGCAAGTTTGTGCTCTCTCACGCATACACTCTTATTTCAGTCTCTAATTTTCCCTGGATTTAAACCATTTGTGTAACTTTATTACCATATTAAGTAAAATGCAATAAAGAATTGCTACAAAAGCAAGTGGCTGTGGCAAGAGAAAATGTGTGGCTCTCAGAAATCTACATTTTCTTAGCCATCTACATCTCAGCCCTCTACATTATTTTCACCAGCAGAGCTTTAAAGCTCTGATTCAGAATAGAAGTTACCGAGTCATCACTATCGCTCAACAGTTTACAACTCGTCTCTCCACCTCAAAAGGGTACGTAAAATTTTTGTAAATTGCGTACTATAAAATTACTATACAGTACTACACTGTAGTACTACAGGTTACAATACCTGTATTCTTAGTGTCCAGTTGTCTTCTGCACCAACATACCAAGTCCACTACTACAGAAGACACCTGGACGATAAAATATTAATTTCATAATTCAGGAGGGGGGGAGGGAGGTAGGGACAATCGCCATTATCGTATACCCCTTCCCATTAGTCTGTTGAGAGGTTTCACTGTATATCACCACACCACGGCCTGTAATACAGTCTCCGCAAAAAAAAAAAAAAAGTCTGGAGAAGGATAAGACAAATATTTTAATGAGCTTTATTAGAGAACTTAAAATGTACAAAACATCAATATTTGGTCATCTGACCTTTTGCTTTCATTACTTTTTTTAATCCTTTCTGGCATAGAATCACTTAGTTTAGAGATACAAGTCAAATCATATTAATCCATAGACTTTCAGGCCCTCCACCAAGCTTGGGATGCTTGAGATCTGGTATTCTTCTACCTTGGATTTCAATACCTGCCAAACACTTTCAATCATATTGACACCTAGGCTGTTACCTAGCCACTCCAAAATAGGAATTTCATGCTGCAGTGGCTGGGGGCTCTGTTATGCACAAAGTTGCTGATACCTTGAACATGGTACTGAGTGAGGAGTATCTCATCGATGACTTAAGTACGTCTTCCCATCCACCCTTGGACAGGAAATAAAGACCACCAGGACCACCATTACCAATAAAGCACCTACCAAACCATGACCTTGGAGGGTATTTGACCATCTTGATTCAACAATGAGCCAGCTTTGAGACATTCCTGATGACAAAATGCTGATCCATCACTAAACATGTTCCTCCACTCAACCTGGGTCTAATCCATGTACTGTTCACAGAATTCAAAGTGAAATTTACACACACTCTTGATAAGGAATTTGCCAACCCTCTAACATGGCATCCTCAGATCTTTTTGCAACCAATGTCGGAGAGTGTACACACCTTGTCTCTCTCAGGACATCACAATGCTTTAATTCCTAAGAAGTAACTAGGTTGTAGCATAATTTCCCTCTTCAGAAGAGCATCAGTGCATGGGGTGGTCTTCCTGGGCCTCCCAGACCCCTTTCTAGCAGGAGTGGTGCCATGAAGCAGGATGTTTATAGCTTTATTCAGATTCAGGATAAACTGTGGGTGCACCCCAGTCTCTCAGCAATATCCTTCACAAGGACTCCCTCATCCAGAGAGTGATGACAAGTCTTCACCTCCATACAAAGCTTCTTCCAACCCATCATGACCGACAGGAACAGCTGTAGATGGTGGCAAAACTAGGCAGTCATGCATGAGAAACGGGTTGAATGGAGAGTGTGGCACCTCCCTCTAACATGGTCCGTGGG
This sequence comes from Cherax quadricarinatus, assembly GCF_038502225.1. Classification (NCBI taxonomy): domain Eukaryota; kingdom Metazoa; phylum Arthropoda; class Malacostraca; order Decapoda; family Parastacidae; genus Cherax; species Cherax quadricarinatus. Next base: position 10,695,930 of record NC_091314.1, read on the forward strand.
TTGCTGATAACTTTGTGCCTGTGTCTAATGTTTACATGACTGGGGATGGGGAGGGGAGGGATCGATCCCAAACTTATGACTGTATCTCATTCATTTTCTTTACATAGTTAGAAATGCAAGAGAAATGTTTGGTACACAGATAACCTGCATGTATGAGAGGGGAGTTTACGGCGACGTTTCGGTCCAACTTGGACCATTTACGTTGTCGTAAGCTCCCCTCCCCTATGTGTGGGTTATCTGTGCATTGTTCCAGTCACGGTATTGTGCCTTTTTGTTGTTTAAAATGTTTGGTACTCAATCAGCAGCAAATCTCTTTTTTGTTTTGTTTTTTCCTCCTTTCGTGGCTTTCTTTTTTTTTTTTTTTGCGGAGACTGTACATCTAAAATGATCAAACATACAAGTTCTGTAAATTGTGCAGAAGCTAAAGATTGTTAAAAGGAATTATGGAAATGCATGTATAAAATTTTAGTACTATCCACTACTTCTGTCACCAGAATTCTGACAGGTCAAATCATTACTACCGTATGCTTCGATTTGTCAAAATTCAACATGTAATAATAATAATAATAATAATAATAACAATAATAATAATAATAATAATAATAAATAATAATAATAATAATGAAATTAAGCATTAAACCCAATCAACATGCGATAAAAAGATAAATTTACATTTTTTTTAGTTCTCTCTCTGCAGTAATTTTTAATTTTTTCTCTGCAATCCTTCAAGAAAAATTATTTTTAATTCAATATAAGGTTACCAATGCAGAGATATCATAGACCTAGCCATGCATGGTTTAAAGGTTGAGATTATCATTATATTTAGGAGGAAGCACTAAACCCATAGGAGTATGTCCAATTCTCTGGATACATCATTAAGGCACCTCACAGGAGGGATTAACCCTTTGACTGTTTCAGCCATATATACATGTCTTACAAGCCGGTGTTTCAGACGTATACGTATATACGTACTCAATAATTCTAGCGGCTTCAAATCAAGCAGGAGAAAGCTGGTAGGCCCACATGTGAGAGAATGGGTCTGTTTGGCCAGTGTGCACTGTATAAAAAAATCCTGCAGCACACAGCGCATGAGAAAAAAAAACTGACTGTGTTTTTGGATTAAAACACCGACTCCGAGGGGTATTTTCCTATAGTATTTATGAATGTATTCTCGTTTTCTTGGTCTCATTTGATAGAATGGAAAACATATTACAGAAATAGAGATGATTTTGGTTAGTTTTGCAATGAAAACGACCTTGAAATTGAGCTCAAAGTAGCGGAAATGTTCGATTTTTGCCAACATTCAAGTGTAAGCAAATCACACCACACGTCCAATACACATCAACTGGGGAGTCTAATATTCTTTCACTAGTGCACTGATATTATTTATACCATTTTTACAATAATGCAGTAGTCTGCATAACAGTAAATTTTCTGTTTTTTTTTTTTTGTGTGAATAAAAAATAAAATTAGAAAGCAAGAGTAATATAAGAGGGGCCTAGAGACGTGACTAATGAACAGAGGATATGTTATTTTAGTGCCAATAATGTCTGCACTGTTTATTCTGGACCCTATTTTGAAATTGGCATCTTTTTTAATTTGCGTGAAATTGGCCAAATTGCCAATTTCTGACCACTTTATTGGACAGTTGAAATCGGTAAATGGGCGGTTTCTTGTACTCAATTGATAGAAAAAATGGAGTTCTAAAGAAATAGCTATGAGTTTGGTCAACTGGAACAATGGAATTAGCCGAAAATAGGGCTCAAAGTCAGCGAAATCGCCAATGCGTATATATCACCGAGCATAATTCCTTAAGTTTTCAATCAAATTTCGTGCTTTTGGTGTCATTACCATCAGAAAAGGATTCTCTTATCATTTCATAAGAAAATATAATTTTCTTTTTCCCAAAAAATTTGCGACAAACAATGACAGTTTCAGAAATGGGCTTGCAACAGTCAAAGGGTTAAAAGTAAACAAGCAGGATGAAAGGATCTTTCAGGAATATTGCACTTTTCTTTTATTCTGTACTCGCTGCTGAGGCAATTACTTTAATTTCTAAGTGTCATGCCTTGTGGTATCAATACCTCAAAGGTATTGGTACCACAAGATCCCAGTGGTAAGGTTTCATCAACATAAGAGGGATGGCCATTAGTTCACAACTTAGGTTGAGGTATGCTAAAATAATGGGGCAATCGGCTAATTTTGATGGCACTGCCCTTGGCCTAAAACTGAGTACTGTACTGGTATTGGTGTGCGTCAGCTAATTTTAATGGTATCAGTGTCTGTTTTGGTGAACAATGGATAATTTTGATCTTTTCATCTAAAACAGAGTACTGTATTGGTAAAAAATTTATCATTCCCTCTCTAAACCTAAGTTTTTTTTTTTTTAACAAGTCAGCCACCTCCCACCGAGGCAGGGTGACCCAAAAGGAAAGAAAATCCCCAAAAAGAAAATACTTTCATCATCATTCAACACTTTCACCTCACTCACACATAATCACTGTTTTTGCAGAGGTGCTCAGAACACAACAGTTTAGAAGCATATACATATAAAGATACACAACATATCCCTCCAAACTGCTAATATCCCAAAACCCCTCCTTTAGAGTGCACGCACTGTACTTCCCATTTCCAGGACTCAAGTCCGGCTATATAAAAATAACCAGTTTCCCTGAATCCCTTCACTAAATATTACCCTGCTCACACCCCAAGAGATCATCAGGTCCCAAATACCATTCGTCTCTATTCACTCCTATTGAATGCGCTCATGCACGCCTGCTGGAAGTCCAAGCCCCTCGCCCACAAAACCTCCCTTACCCCTTCCTTCCAACCTTTTCGAGGACGACCCTACCCCACCTTCCTTCCCCTACAGATTTAAATGCTCCCCAGGCCATTCTACTTTGATCCATTCTCTCTAAATGACAAAGCCACCTCAACAACCCCTCTTCAGCCCTCTGGCTAATACTTTTATTAACTCCACACCTTCTAATTTCCACACTCCGAATTTTCTGCATAATATTTACACCACACACTGCCCTTAGACAGGACATCTCCACTGCCTCCAACTTTCTCCTCACTGCTGCATTCACAACCCAAGCTTCACACCTATATAAGAGTGTTGGTACTACTATACTTTCATACATTCCCTTCTTTGCCTCCATAGATAACGTTTTTTTGTCTCCACATATACCTCAACGCACCACTCACCTTTTTTCCCTCATCAATTCTATGATTAACCTCATCCTTCATAAATCCATCCGCCGACACGTCAACTCCCAAGTACATACTGTATCTGGAAACATTCACTTCTTCCATTCTACTCTTCCCCAATTTGATATCCAATTTTTCTTTATCTAAATCATTTGATACCCTCATCACCTCACTCTTTTCTATGTTCACTTTCAACTTTCTACCTTTACACACTCCCAAATTCATCCACTAACCTTTGCAATTGTTCTTTAAAATCTCCCATAAGCACAGTATCATCAGCAAAAAGCAACTGTGTTAATTCCCATTTTGTATTTGATTCCCTATAATTTAATAAGAACATAAGAACATAAGAAAGGAGGAACACTGCAGCAGGCCTGTTGGCCCATACTAGGCAGGTCCTTTACAATTCATCCCACTAACAAACATTTGACCTACCCAATTTTCAATGCTACCCAAGAAATAAGCTCTGATGTGCAAGTCCCACTCAAATCCAACCCATCCCACTCATGTATTTATCCAACCTAAATTTGAAACTACCCAAAGTCCTAGCCTCAATAACCCAACTAGGTAGACTGTTCCACTCATCTACTACCCTATTTCCAAACCAATACTTTCCTATGTCCTTTCTAAATCTAAACTTATCTAATTTAAATCCATTACTGCGGGTTCTCTCTTGGAGAGATATCCTCAAGACCTTGTTAATATCCCCTTTATTAATACCTATCTTCCACTTATACACTTCGATCAGGTCTCCCCTCATTCTTCGTCTAACAAGTGAATGTAACTTAAGAGTCTTCAATCTTTCTTCATAAGGAAGATTTCTAATGCTATGTATTAATTTAGTCAACCTACGCTGAATGTTTTCTAACGAATTTATGTCCATTCTGTAATATGGAGACCAGAATTGAGCTGCATAATCTAGGTGAGGCCTTACTAATGATGTATAAAGCTGCAGTATGACCTCTGGACTTCTGTTGCTTACACTTCTTGATATAAATCCCAGTAATCTATTTGCCTTATTACGTACGCTTAGGCATTGCTGTCTTGGTTTAAGGTTGCTGCTTACCATAACCCCCAAGTCCTTTTCGCAATCTGTATGGCTAAGTTCTACATTATTTAACTTATAAGTGCTAGGGTTATGGACACTCCCGAGCTTCAGAACCTTGCATTTATCTACATTGAACTGCATCTGCCACTTTTCTGACCAAGAGTAGAGTTTGTCTAAATCCTCCTGAAGTTCCCTAACATCTACGTTTGAATCAATTATCCTACCTATCTTCGTGTCATCGGCGAATTTGCTCATATCACTAGTAATTCCTTCATCAAGATCATTGATATATATTATAAACAACAACGGGCCCAAGACTGATCCCTGTGGAACGCCACTTGTTACTGATCCCCACTCGGATTTAACCCCATTTATGGACACTCTTTGCTTCCTGTCTGTGAGCCATGATTCGATCCACGAGAGCACCCTTCCCCCAATGCCATGAGCTGCTACTTTCTTCAACAGTCTTTGGTGCGGAACTCTATCAAATGCCTTACTAAAATCTAAGTAAATAATATCAAATTCTTTATCGTGGTCAACAGCCTCAAAAGCTTTACTGAAGAAAGTTAATAAATTAGTTAGACAAGACCGGCCTCTTGTGAATCCATGCTGAGTATCATTAATCAAGCTATGCTTATCGAGATGGCTTCTTATAATCTCAGCTATAATTGACTCTAGTAATTTGCCTACAATTGAGGTCAGGCTTATTGGGCGGTAATTTGACGGTAACGACTTGTCCCCTGTTTTAAAAATAGGAATTACATTAGCCATCTTCCACATATCAGACACAGCACCTGTTTGAAGAGATAAATTAAAAATATTAGTTAATGGTTCACAGACTTCCATTTTGCATTCCTTTAGAACCCTTGAAAAAACCTCATCAGGACCCGGTGACTTATTTTGCTTCAGTCTGTCTATCTGCTTCACAACCATTTCACTAGTGACTGTGATGTTACATAATTTATCTTCTTCTGATCCACTATAAAAATTAATTACCGGAATATTATTAGTGTCTTCCTGTGTAAAAACCGAGAGAAAATAATTATTTAAAATCGAGCACATTTCATTCTCTTTGTCAGTAAGATGCCCATAGTTATTTTTAAGGGGACCTATCTTATCTCTGACTTTTGTTCTATAGACCTGGAAAAAACTTTTTGGGTTAGTTTTAGAATCCCTAGCAACTTTACTTTCATAGTCCCTTTTAGCTTTTCTTATCCCCTTTTTAATGTCCCTCTTAATGTCAATATACTGATTCATAAGATGACCCTCGCCTCTTTTGATACGCCTATAAATTCCTTTCTTATGCCCTAGTAGATATTTCAGCCTATTATTCATCCATTTTGGGTCATTTCTATTTGATCTAATTTCCTTATAAGGGATAAACGTTCTTTGAGCAGCATGTATTGTGTTCAGAAAACTGTCATATTGATAGCTCTCTTCGTTACCCCAGTCAACAGATGATAAGTGTTCTCTAAGCCCATCGTAATCTGCTAAGCGAAAATCTGGGACTGTTACTGAGTTATCCCTACTATCATACTTCCATTCAATTCTACATGTAATTGATTTGTGGTCGCTAGCACCCAGTTCCTCTGAAACTTCTAAATTATTAACAAGGGATTCATTGTTTGCCAGAACTAAGTCAAGCAGGTTATTACCCCTTGTAGGTTCTGTCACAAACTGCTTCAAAAAACAATCCCACCCCTCTCCCGAACACCCTAGCATTTACTTCTTTTACAACCCCATCTATAAAAATATTAAACCATGGTGACATTACACATCCCAGTCTAAGACCTACTTTTACCGGGAAGTAGTCTCCCTCACTTCTACACACCCTAACCTGAGACTCACTATCCTCATAAAAACTCTTTAACAGCATTTAGTAACTTACCACCTATTCCATATACTTGCAACATCTGCCACATTGCTCCCCTATCCACTCTATCATATGCCTTTTCTAAATCCATAAATGCAATAAAAACTTCCCTACCTTTATCTAAATACTGTTCACATATATGCTTCAATGTAAACACGATCTACACATCCCCTACCCACTCTGAAACCTTGTTCATCCGCAATCCTACATTCTGTCTTAGCTCTAATTCTTTCAATTATAACCCTACTGTACACTTTTCCTGGTATACTCAGTAAACTTATTCCTCTATAATTTTTACAATCTCTTTTGTCCCCCTTCCCTTTATATAAAGGGACTATACATGCTCTCTGCCAATCCCTAGGTACCTTCCCCTCTTTCATACATTTATTAAACAAAAATACCAACCACTCCAACACTATATCCCCCCCCCCCTGCTTTTAATGTTTCTGTCATGATCCCGTCAGTTCCAGCTGCTTTACCCCTTTTCATTTTACGTAATGCCTCACGCACCTCCCCCACACTCACATCCTGTTCTTCTTCACTCCTAAAAGATGGTATACCTCCCTGGCCAGTGCATGAAATTACTGCTTCCCTTTCTTCGTCGACATTTAAAAGTTCTTCAAAATATTCTCGCCATCTACCCAAGTACAGTATAGTAATGTAGTTTTTACATTCTCTAAGTAACATGCCAGTTATCACAGAATTACTCTCAAGAAAGTAATAAATGGCATTTACAGTGCTCATCATTATAGTTTGCCTGGTGCCTCCAACAGGCAAACTTTAATATCAAAAGTAATACCCGATCCTTTAGGCATTTTGGAGTGACAGAAATGTTTGCCGGCCAGGCAAATCATAGTGGCATCTCAGGATATTGCAAGGAAACCTCCTACGTGCTCAGTGCTCTCTAAGCTTGTGTGATGGATGGACATGTCTGTACTGTCCCTTCACCACGTGGTCCTGAGTACAGGGTTTGTTGGACATTTTTGGCTATAGATGAGTACTACTAATACAGTGGACCCCCGGTATTCGATGGCATCGGTATTCGATAAATCCGGTATTCGATACATTTTATCGCAAAAAATTTTCCTCGGTATTCAATTGAAAACACGGTATTCGATACGATTCGTACGAGAAGTGTCCACGTGAGGCCTGAACTGCCCCTTGTGTGCCAGTGTTTACAAGCCAGCCAGTGTGCGCGCATCTAAGGATACATTCGGTACATTCCACATTATCCATATTATCACTGTGTTTGGTGCTTGTTTCTGCAAAATAAGTCACCATGGGCCCCAAGAAAGCTTCTAGTGCCAACCCTTCAAGAAAAAAGTCGCTAATGACTTATGAAATGAAGAAAGAGATAATTGCAAAGTACGAAAGTGGAGTGCGTGTGTCGGAGCTGGTTAGGTTGTATAATAAACCCCTATCAACCATCTCTACTATAGTGACCAGGAAAACGGCAATCAAGGAAGCTGTTCTTGCAAAAGGTGCAACTGTGATTACGAAACAGCGACCGCAAGTGTTAGAAAATGCTGAGAGATTGTTACTGGTGTGGATAAATGAAAAACAGATAGCAGGAGATAGCATCTCTCAAGCGATCATTTGTGAAAAGGCTAGGCAGTTGCATGACGATTTAGTAAAGAAATTGCCTGCAAATAGTGGTGATGTGAGTGAATTTAAGGCCAGCAAAGGTTGGTTTGAAAGATTTAAGAATCGTAGTGGCATACATAGTGTGATTAGGCATGGTGAGGCTGCCAGTTCGGACCACAAAGCAGCTGAAAAATATGAAGGAATTCAAGGATTACATAGACAGTGAAGACTTGAAACCTGAACAAGTGTTTAATTGCGACGAAACAGGCCTGTTTTGGAAGAAAATGCCAAGCAGAACCTACATTACTCAGGAGGAAAAGGCACTCCCAGGACATAAACCTATGAAAGACAAGCTTACTCTGTTGATGTGTGCCAATGCTAGTGGTGATTGCAAAGTGAAGCCTTTATTGGTGTATCACTCTGAAACTCCCAGAGTGTTCAGGAAAAACAATGTCCTCAAGGCTAATTTGTGTGTGCTGTGGAGGGCAAACAGTAAGGCATGGGTCACTAGGGACTTTTTCTATGACTGGTTACACCATGCATTTGCCCCCACTGTGAAAAATTACCTAACTGAAAAGAAATTAGACCTTAAGTGCCTCCTGGTATTAGACAATGCCCCTGGTCATCCTACAGACTTGCCAGAGCGACTTTCTGGGGACATGAGCTTCATTAAGGTCAAGTTTTTGCCTCCTAATACCACTCCTCTCCTGCAGCCCATGGACCAGCAGGTCATTTCCAACTTCAAGAAACTGTACACAAAAGCTATGTTTCAAAAGTGCTTTATAGTGACCACAGAAACTCAACTGACTCTTTAGAGTTTTGGAAGGATCACTTTAATATCCTCAATTGTATAAACCTGATAGGTACGGCTTGGGAGGGAGTGACTAAGAGGACCTTGAACTCTGCTTGGAAACAACTGTGGCCAGAATGTGTAGACAAAAGGGATTGTGAAGGATTTGAGGCTAACCCTGAGAATCCTATGCCAGTTGAGGAATCCATTGTCGAAGTCCTTGGGGTTGGAGGTTAGTGGGGAGGATGTGGAAGAGTTGGTGGAGGAGGACAGTGAAAAACTAACCACTGATGAGCTGATAGATCATCTTGAACAGCAAGAGGGCAGACCTGAGGAAACTGCTTCGGAGGAGGGGATAGAGAAATTGAAGAAGTTGCCTACTTCAAAGATTAAGGAAATGTGTGCAATGTGGCTTAAAGTGCAAACCTTTTTTGATGACAATCACCCAACACAGCTATTGCAAGCCGTGCTGGTGACTATTACACTAACAATGTTGTGAAACACTTTAGGGATGTCATAAAGGAACGGGAGGTACAGGCCACTATGGACAGATATGTTGTGTGACAGAAATCCAGTGACTCTGAAGCTGGTCCTACTGGCATTAAAAGAAGAAGGGAAGTAACCCCGGAAAAGGACTTGCTACCTCAAGTCCTAATGGAAGGGGATTCCCCTTCTAAACACTAACACCTCTCCCCTCCTCCCATCCCATCAATCATCACCAGATCTTCATTAAAGGTAAGTGTCAATTATTTTATTATTATTCTATTGCATTAAACTTAATATTCCATGTAGTAAAATTTTTTTTTTCATACTTTTGGGTCTCTTGCACTGATTAATTTGATTTCCATTATTTCTTATGAGGAAAATTGATTCGGTTTTCGATATTATCGGTATTCGATGAGCTCTCAGGAACGGATTAATATCGAATATCGGGGGTCCACTGAATGGGGAAGGTAATCTCTGACACAAAATACAATAGCACAATGGTGGCAGCCACTGGCGTGCGCGCATTCAGTAAGGAACTGGCCGTGTCAGTTCCGAGAAACAGCAGTGATGACACGACCACACTAAAAGCACATCCTGGAAAGCCTAGAAAAGCATCCATATGTACATTAACTGTAATTAAGACAGCTTGAGATTAGACTCAATGATCACATGGGAGATTACAAAAATAGAATACAGAGCAGCATCATAATGTGTATTAGAACTGTAAATAGGTGTGTGAAGGAGCTTGGTTACAGCAGCTGTACACCAGTTCAGAAACCAATATTGTGCAGAAAGCACAGAGTTGTGCTTGTAAAGAAATATCAAACATGGACTAAAGAATAGTGGAGTGAGGTGCTTTGGAGTTATGAAGCCACTTTCACAGTGACCTTTAACAGTTGGGAACATTTAAAGATACCTAGGCAGCAACCCCTAGGGCCCATACACCCCAAATCTCTAATCATTTGAGCTTAGTGCTAAAAGTATTAGCCAGTCAATTGTGCTGCCCAAGCACCAATGTACGAATCATTACATCTACACGGAATTGATTTTTGATCATTTGCCCAATTTTTTCACATTGAGTAGTGCAAAGATTTTAATGCAACAGTGCTCCATGCCCCACTGCTAAATCATTTGTTTAGTGGCTTTGTGACTGAAGTACCCTTCTTTGATGACTGGCCAGGAAATTCCTGACTAACCCCATTTAGAACCTTTGGAGAGATCTACAAGAGAAGAACATCAGCTCACTCCTATGGCTGAGGTAACCATTTATGAGTCATGGGAGAATTTATCACAAGAAACCCTCAAGAATTTAAGTGAATCACTTCTTAGACAATTAAAGGATGTGCTAATACACAAGGGATAGCCTACAAAATACTAAATTATTGGCAAGCACACTCCAATATTTTTTTATTTCTAAAACTTGTGATTGTAGTTTGAGATGAGGATGGCAAGCATTAATGACAAGTGCTTAAGCCCATTAAGTTATATACTTTGACTACACTCATTATAGTCACACCTGAAATTAAATTTATGCCACTTCTGGTGAATGATTTATGTTTGAGAAGATAATTTTAAATCATTTTATTTTATCACTTCTGCAATTTATTAAGATATTACAAATTGTTGAGCAAAAAATCAGATAAACTACAGCAGCAAATAAACCCAAGATGCAAAAAATTTTTTATTAATGAACAAACCTGAAGGGGTGATCCTTGTTTGGCTGCACAGTCAACATTTTGGTCTGAACTCATGTCCTGCCTCTGTTCTAGTCTTTCTAATGTTTTGTCTATTCTGTGTTCACTAACATGACTTTCACTAGGTGTTCTAGAATTTTCTTGGTTATGATCACTTTCTACATGATGAGGCGAGGCTACTGGTGATTTAGGACTGTTTGAGATATGTGTTTCACCATGAGGTGTTCCATTTTCTTTTCTTCTTCTTTTGGGATGTGGACTTGACCTATCATCACGGGAACTCCAGGGTGGCGTGTGTGTCTTCTTGGTTTCAACTTCCTGAGGTGGTTCATCTGGGACAGCTAAGCCTTTTATCTGGAGTAACTCTGCCACTTTTATTAACTTGGCCAAGTCATTTTGTGCCACATTCACTACACCAGCGTACATGTAGCTCAAAAGAGCTTCTAATTCATCGGGTTTAACATCTTTAAGCACTACAATAGGATGTTTACACGGTGTCTGTTCAAACATACTTTCAAAGTATTCACTACATGTTGATAGCACCAGTTTGTGGACTGGATAAAACTTTCCCTCGCATGCCAGGGTCACATCTGTGTACCTCTCCTATGCATGAAAAGAAAAAAGTGAAAATTATTGTGTAATATTTATACACAACTTAAGAAATTTGATTGGTTATAACAAACAATTTTAATGGAAATTATTTGAAAAAGCACTCTACCTGTGTGGGCTATACAAAGCTGTAATTTTTTAATGTTATTTACTTAATCGTATCCATAACAAATTTGAAAACTCACACATCAAAGAAAATGTACTGTAGTCAAACTAACCATATACAGTGGACCCCCGCATAACGATCGCCTCCGAATGCGACCAATTATGTAAGTGTATTTATGTAAGTGCGTTTGTACGTGTATGTTTGGGGCTCTGCAATGGACTAATCTACTTCACAATATTCCTTATGGGAACAAATTCGGTCAGTACTGGCACCTGAACATACTTCTGGAGTGAAAAAATATCGTTAACCGGGGGTCCAATGTATTAATATATGCCATACATGTACGTATGTATGTAAAGGTGAACATAGAAAAGAGTAAGGTGATGAGGGAATCAAATGATTTAGATAAAGAAAAATTAGATATCAAACTGGGGAGGAGGAGTATGGAAGAAGTGAATGTTTTCAGATACTTGGGAGTTGACGTGTCAGCGGATGGATTTATGAAGGATGAGGTTAATCATAGAATTGATGAGGGAAAAAAGGTGAGTGGTGCGTTGAGGTATGTGTGGAGACAAAAAAACGTTATCTATGGAGGCAAAGAAGGGAATGTATGAAAGTATAGTAGTACCAACACTCTTATATGGGTGTGAAGCTTGGGTTGTGAATGCAGCAGCGAGGAGACAGTTGGAGGCAGTGGAGATGTCCTGTCTAAGGAAAATGTGTGGTGTAAATATTATGCAGAAAATTCAGAGTGTGGAAATTAGGAGGTGTGGAGTTAATAAAAGTATTAGTCAGAGGGCTGAAGAGGGGTTGTTGAGGTGGTTTGGTCATTTAGAGAGAATGGATCAAAGTAGAATGACATGGAGAGCATTTAAATCTGTAGGGAAAGGAAGGCGGGGTAGGGGTCATCCTCGAAAAGGTTGGGAGGAGGGGGTAAGGGAAATTTTGTGGGCGAGGGGCTTGGACTTCCAGCTGACGTGCGTGAGCGTGTTCGATAGGAGTGAATGGAGACGAATGGTATTTGGAACCTGACGATCTGTTGGGGTGTGAGCAGGGTAATATTTATGTATGGAAGAGGGTAACGTACCTAGGGATTGGCAGAGAGCATGCATAGTTCCTTTGTATAAAGGCAAAGGGGATAAAAGAGAGTGCAAAAATTATAGGGGGATAAGTCTGTTGAGTATACCTGGTAAAGTGTATGGTAGAGTTATTATTGAAAGAATTAAGAGTAAGACGGAGAATAGGATAGCAGATGAACAAGGAGGCTTTAGGAAAGGTAGGGAGTGTGTGGACCAGGTGTTTACAGTGAAACATATAAGTGAACAGTATTTAGATAAGGCTAAAGAGGTCTTTGTGGCATTTATGGATTTGGAAAAGGTGTATGACAGGGTGGATAGGGGGGCAATGTGGCAGATGTTGCAGGTGTATGGTGTAGGAGGTAGGTTACTGAAAGCAGTGAAGAGTTTTTACGAGGATAGTGAGGCTCAAGTTAGAGTATGTAGGAAAGAGGGAAATTATTTCCCAGTAAAAGTAGGCCTTAGACAAGGATGTGTGATGTCACCGTGGTTGTTTAATATATTTATAGATGGGGTTGTAAGAGAAGTGAATGCGAGGGTCTTGGCAAGAGGCGTGGAGTTAAAAGATAAAGAATCACACAAAGTGGGAGTTGTCACAGTTGCTCTTTGCTGATGACACTGTGCTCTTGGGAGATTCTGAAGAGAAGTTGCAGAGATTGGTGGATGAATTTGGTAGGGTGTGCAAAAGAAGAAAATTAAAGGTGAATACAGGAAAGAGTAAGGTTATGAGGATAAAAAAAAGATTAGGTGATGAAAGATTGGATATCAGATTGGAGGGAGAGAGTATGGAGGAGGTGAATGTATTCAGATATTTGGGAGTGGACGTGTCAGCGGATGGGTCTATGAAAGATGAAGTGAATCATAGAATTGATGAGGGGAAAAGGGTGAGTGGTGCACTTAGGAGTCTGTGGAGACAAAGAACTTTGTCCTTGGAGGCAAAGAGGGGAATGTATGAGAGTATAGTTTTACCAATGCTCTTATATGGGTGTGAAGCATGGGTGATGAATGTTGCAGCGAGGAGAAGGCTGGAGGCAGTGGAGATGTCATGTCTGAGGGCAATGTGTGGTGTGAATATAATGCAGAGAATTCGTAGTTTGGAAGTTAGGAGGAGGTGCGGAATTACCAAAACTGTTGTCCAGAGGGCTGAGGAAGGGTTGCTGAGGTGGTTCGGACACGTAGAGAGAATGGAGCGAAACAGAATGACTTCAAGAGTGTATCAGTCTGTAGTGGAAGGAAGGCAGGGTAGGGGTCAGCCTAGGAAAGGTTGGAGGGAGGGGGTAAAGGAGGTTTTGTGTGCGAGGGCTTGGACTTCCAGCAGGCATGCGTGAGCGTGTTTGATAGGAGTGAATGGAGACAAATGGTTTTTAATACTTGACGTGCTGTTGGAGTGTGAGCAAAGTAACATTTATGAAGGGGTTCAGGGAAACCGGCAGGCCGGACTTGAGTCCTGGAGATGGGAAGTACAGTGCATGCACTCTGAAGGAGGGGTGTAAATGTTGCAGTTTAAAAACTGTAGTGTAAAGCACCCTTCTGGCAAGACAGTGATGGAGTGAATGATGGTGAAAGTTTTTCTTTTTCGGGCCACCCTGCCTTGGTGGGAATCGGCCAGTGTGATAATAATAATAATAATTCAGGGAAACCGGTTATTTTTATATAGCCGGACTTGAATCCTGGAAATGGGAAGTACAATGCCTGCACTCTAAAGGAGGGGTTCAGGATATTGAGAGTTTGGAGGGATATGTTGTGCATCTTTATACGTATATGCTTCTAAGCTGTTGTGTTCTGAGTACCTCTGCAAAAACAGTGATTATGTGTGAGTGTGGTGAAAGTGTTGAATGATGATGAAAGTATTTTCTTTTTGGGGATTTTCTTTCTTTTTGGGTCACCCTGCCTTGGTGGGAGATGGCCGACTTGTTAAAAAAAAAATGTATGTATTGCACAATAATTAAAAAACACCAAATATAAAAGAACCCACATTAGATGATGATAAATATAAGGGGTAGATGGCATACAGGTTAACAACTACTGCTGCTGAGCCAGGTAGCCATACTGTGAATAATGTTTACACAAATATATTTTTGCTATTATAAAAAAATAGAAATAACAGATATGGTTTAGCAATAAAACCAACTATATTTACCTTTTCCCTAAGTGTTGCAAGTATGTGACAAAATGTAGCTTTGTGGTTATTCCACGACAATGATAACATTCCATCACCCATGTTGGCATGCACTTCTCATCTGTAATGTTAAAATCACAATAAGATACATTTTAATTTGCACTATCATTAAAAATTACTAATCATAATAAAATTCTCACATGTACCTGTAACCAGTTAAAGTTATTTCATTCTAAAAGCCCAGCCTGAGGTTGGGTTAGGTGGGTTTTGTTACCATTTTACCACTTACACAACAAAATATTACTAAGGTTAAAAACAGCTACTTGGTGGAACTCTGACATTAGTTGATATTTTAAAATACATATATAATTATATAATCACATGGAGCGCTAAACCCACAGGATTATACAGTGCATGTGGGGGGAGGATGGAAGGTATTCAGGCTCAATTCAGGGAACTGGAGCACATCCAATTCTCTAGATCAAGAGCACCTCACCAGCATCAAGGAACCTCCCTTGAGGGGTACTATACATATAACCTATGTACACCATAGAAAAAAAAAAAAAGTAATTCTTATGCAAATTGTCCTTTTGGGAAATATTAGCATAAATAGTATTTTGGTTCATTTTGTTTGCAAAGGACATCTGAGGCAATCAACACGTGGTAATGTATAGTCTCACATGCCAGCCAAATGTTAACAGAGATGCCCCAGTACCAATGGTGGGGGTAAGTTTTGTCAGGGTATTTTAGATTGGGCTAAGCGGATTTCATCTGGTTTTGCTACTTTTTTAGCATTTGCACAACAAAGTAGCATCTCACCTCTAAAATAAACTTAACAGTGTACGATTTAAGCTATAATTAATCGCTAAAACTCACCGAGTAGTCTATTATTACCCAAAATTACTGAGGGCAATAACCTGAGACTGACCTTAGTAAATATTCTGAAATTTGCACAAATACACACTGAAGTTTATCAAATCCATACTGACAGTACACCAATAAAGCTAACAAAATTAAAATAAAAAATCCTGGCTTTGTTGTGAGAGTTCCATCATCTTGGTGGCTCCTGCACCTCTCTCAACCTCCATCCTCAACCAACCTACCAAAAAAAAAGAAAATAAATACAACCCAGGTG
>NC_091314.1:10716659-10721659 GCF_038502225.1 Cherax quadricarinatus
GTTTTGTACTCTGATGACGATTTAATTTCCTCGTGTTTGCCATATCTGAGTAATTGAAATTTCTCATCGTTAAACTTCATATTGTTTTCTGCAGCCCACTGAAAGATTTGGTTGATGTCCGCCTGGAGCCTTGCAGTGTCTGCAATGGAAGACACTGTCATGCAGATTCGGGTGTCATCTGCAAAGGAAGACACTGTGCTGTGGCTGACATCCTTGTCTATGTCAGATATGAGGATGAGGAACAAGATGGGAGCGAGTACTGTGCCTTGTGGAACAGAGCTTTTCACCGTAGCTGCCTCGGACTTTACTCTGTTGACTACTACTCTCTGTGTTCTGTTAGTGAGGAAATTATAGATCCGTCGACCGACTTTTCCCGTTATTCCTTTAGCACGCATTTTGTGCGCTATTACGCCATGGTCACACTTGTCGAAGGCTTTTGCAAAGTCTGTATATATTACATCTGCATTCTTTTTGTCTTCTAGTGCATCTAGGACCTTGTCGTAGTGATCCAATAGTTGAGACAGACAGGAGCGACCTGTTCTAAACCCATGTTGCCCTGGGTTGTGTAATTGATGGGTTTCTAGATGGGTGGTGATCTTGCTTCTAAGGACCCTTTCAAAGATTTTTATGATATGGGATGTTAGTGCTATCGGTCTGTAGTTCTTTGCTGTTGCTTTACTGCCCCCTTTGTGGAGTGGGGCTATGTCTGTTGTTTTTAGTAACTGTGGGACGACCCCCGTGTCCATGTTCCCTCTCCATAGGATGGTAAAAGTTCGTGATAGGGGCTTCTTGCAGTTCTTGATGAACACGGAGTTCCATGAGTCTGGCCCTGGAGCAGAGTGCATGGGCATGTCATTTATCGCCTGTTCGAAGTCATTTGGCGTCAGGATAACATCAGATAGGCTTGTGTTAACCAAATTCTGTGGCTCTCTCATAAAAAATTCATTTTGATCTTCGACTCTCAGTCTGGTTAGCGGCTTGCTAAAAACTGAGTCATATTGGGACTTGAGTAGCTCACTCATTTCCTTGCTGTCATCTGTGTAGGACCCATCTTGTTTAAGTAGGGGCCCAATACTGGACGTTGTTCTCGACTTTGATTTGGCATAGGAGAAGAAATACTTTGGGTTTCTTTCGATTTCATTTATGGCTTTTAGTTCTTCCCGCGATTCCTGACTCCTATAAGATACCTTTAGCTTAAGTTCCAAGAAGATATAAACCAAGTTTTCCAATGGGCAACAGAGAACACTATGATGTTCAATGAAGACAAATTCTAACTACTCCGTTATGGAAAACTGGAGGAAATAATAACTAGGACTGAGTATACTACAAACTTTAATCACACAATAGAGCGGAAAAGTAATGTGAAGAACCTGAGAGTGGTAATGTCTGAGGATCTCACCTTCAAGGACCACAACAATGCCACTATCACATCTGCGAGGAAACTGATAGGATGGATAATGAGAACATTCAAGACAAGAGATGCTAAGCCATTGATGATTCTTCTTAAATCACTTATTCTTTCTAGGCTGGAATACTGCTGTACAATAACATCTCCATTCAAGGCAGGTGAAATTGCAGAACTAGAGAATGTACAGAGAACCTTTACTGCACGTATAAGTTCTGTCAAGCACCTTAACTACTGGGAGCTCCTGGAAGCACTTGACTTGTACTCACTGGAGCGCAGGCGAGAGAGATATATCGTAATCTACACCTGGAAGATTCTGGAGGGACTGGTCCCTAATATGCACACAGCAGTCACTCCATACGAAAGCAAAAGACTTGGCAGGTGATGCAACATACCCCTAGTGAAAAGTAGGGGCGTCACTGGTACACTAAGGGAAAACGCAATAAGTCTCCGGGGCCCAAAACTGTTCAACAGCCTTCCACCAGCAATACCTGGAGTTTACCTGGAGAGAGTTCCGGGGGTCAACGCCCCCGCAGCCCGGTCTGTGACCAGGCCTCCTGGTGGATCAGAGCCTGAACAACCAGGCTGTTGCTGCTGGCTACACGCAAACCAACGTACGAGCCACAGCCCGGCTGATCAGGAACTGACTTTAGGTGCTTGTCCAGTGCCAGTCCAGTCCAGTGAGTACAAGTCAAGGTGCTTGACAGAACTTAAACGTGCAGTAAAGGTTCTCTGTACATTCCGGTAAAGCCCTGGTCGTCTTCAAGAGGGAGATGGACAGATACCTAAAGACGGTGCCGGATCAGCCAGGCTGTGGTTTGTGCGTTGGACTGGGTGCGGCCAGCAGTAACAGCCTCGTTGATCAGGCCCTGATCCACCAGGAGGCCTGGTCGTGGAGGCTTTGATCCCCTGAATGCCCTCCAGATATATACATATATATATATATATATATATATATATATATATATATATATATATATATATATATACATATAATTAGCGAGAGCATGCGAAATATACACAAACACTGATCTCTGGCTGAAGGAGACTCGAACCTACGAACCTTAGGACAAGGTACGCAGTGCTTTACCAATCTACCCTCACTGGACCAGTGTGGGTAGATTGGTAAAGCACTGCGTACCTTGTCCTAAGGTTCGTAGGTTCGAGTCTCCTTCAGCCAGAGATCAGTGTTTATATATATATATATATATATATATATATATATATATATATATATATATATATATATATATATATATATATATGAGAGAGCCACAAAATTTGATTAACACAAGCCTATCCGATGTTATCCTGACGCCAAATGACTTCGAACAGGCGATAAATGACATGCCCATGCACTCTGCCCCAGGGCCAGACTCATGGAACTCTGTGTTCATCAAGAACTGCAAGAAGCCCCTATCACGAGCCTTTTCCATCCTATGGAGAGGGAGCATGGACACGGGGGTCGTCCCACAGTTACTAAAAACAACAGACATAGCCCCACTCCACAAAGGGGGCAGTAAAGCAACAGCAAAGAACTACAGACCAATAGCACTAACATTCCATATCATAAAATCTTTGAAAGGGTCCTAAGAAGCAAGATCACCACCCATCTAGAAACCCATCAGTTACACAACTCAGGGCAACATGGGTTTAGAACAGGTCGCTCCTGTCTGTCTCAACTATTGGATCACTACGACAAGGTCCTAAATGCACTAGAAGACAAAAAGAATGCAGATGTAATATATACAGACTTTGCAAAAGCCTTCGACAAGTGTGACCATGGCGTAATAGCGCACAAAATGCGTGCTAAAGGAATAACAGGAAAAGTCGGTCGATGGATCTATAATTTCCTCACTAACAGAACACAGAGAGTAGTCGTCAACAGAGTAAAGTCCGAGGCAGCTACGGTGAAAAGCTCTGTTCTACAAGGCACAGTACTCGTTCCCATCTTGTTCCTCATCCTCATATCCGACATAGACAAGGATGTCAGCCACAGCACCGTGTCTTCCTTTGCAGATGACACCCGAATCTGCATGACAGTGTCTTCCATTGCAGGCACTGCAAGGCTCCAGGCGGACATCAACCAAATCTTTCAGTGGGCTGCAGAAAACAATATGAAGTTCAACGATGAGAAATTTCAATTACTCAGATATGGTAAACATGAGGAAATTAAATCTTCATCAGAGTACAAAACAAATTCTGGCCACAAAATAGAGCGAAACACCAACGTCAAAGACCTGGGAGTGATCATGTCGGAGGATCTCACCTTCAAGGACCATAACATTGTATCAATCGCATCTGCTAGAAAAATGACAGGATGGATAATGAGAACCTTCAAAACTAGGGAGGCCAAGCCCATGATGACACTCTTCAGGTCACTTGTTCTATCTAGGCTGGAGTATTGCTGCACACTAACAGCACCTTTCAAGGCAGGTGAAATTGCCGACCTAGAGAATGTACAGAGAACTTTCACGGCGCGCATAACGGAGATAAAATACCTCAATTACTGGGAGCGCTTGAGGTTCCTAAACCTGTATTCCCTGGAACGCAGGAGGGAGAGATACATGATTATATACACCTGGAAAATCCTAGAGGGACTAGTACCGAACTTGCACACGAAAATCACTCACTCCGAAAGCAAAAGACTTGGCAGACGATGCACCATCCCCCCAATGAAAAGCAGGGGTGTCACTAGCACGTTAAGAGACCATACAATAAGTGTCAGGGGCCCGAGACTGTTCAACTGCCTCCCAGCACACATAAGGGGGATTACCAACAGACCCCTGGCAGTCTTCAAGCTGGCACTGGAAAAGCACCTAAAGTCAGTTCCTGATCAGCCGGGCTGTGGCTCGTACGTTGGTTTGCGTGCAGCCAGCAGCAACAGCCTGGTTGATCAGGCTCTGATCCACCAGGAGGCCTGGTCACAGACCGGACCGCGGGGGCGTTGACCCCCGGAACTCTCTCCAGGTAAACCTCCATGTATATATATATATATATATATATACTTATGTATATATATATATATATATATATATATATATATATATATATATATATATATATATATATATATATATATATATATATATACATGTCGTGCCGAATATGTAAAACTTGCGAATTTGGCTTAAATAGCAACGAACTTCTTGCCTAAATAAGATACCAGATATACTAAGCAAATTTCCTAAATTTGCTTGTAACAGATAAGTGAACTATAGATATGTAGATATAAATCCATATGTATTCCTGTTAACCCTTTGGGGCCTAGTTCCTCGGCCTTTTGTGTATCCATATGCTCTCGCGCTACCGTCCACAGGATGCATATGGGATGCACAATAAACTAGCCACTTCGGTGGCAAAATCTAAAAAAAAATCTAATAAGGCAAGCGAAAATTTGTGTATGTAATAATTTCGCAAAAATCATTCTGAACCTAACGAAAAAAATATATTTCATTGTGTTTGTTTATTATTAAATTATTGTAAACTTGTATAAAATATTTTTTGTTGCATTAGGCTAAATTAAATTGCGCTTGTTATAATAAGGTTAGGTAAGTTTCCTAAGGTTCTTTTGGTACAAAATCATTAATTTTTA
>NC_091314.1:10726659-10751659 GCF_038502225.1 Cherax quadricarinatus
GATGTTAGGAAGTATTTCTTCAGTCATAGAGTAGTCAAGCCGTGGAATAGCCTAGAAAGTGAAGTGGTGGAGGCGGGAACCATACATAGTTTTAAGGCGAGGTATGATAAAGCTCATGGAGCAGGGAGAGAGAGGACCTAGTAGCAATCAGTGAAGAGGCGGGGCCAGGAGCTATGACTCGACCCCTGCAACCACAAATAGGTGAGTACACACACACACACGCATGCACATACAACAGGCCTAGTGTCTAATCGACATGTGCCTAGGACCAAATGGTAACCAAATGGTAACTAACACACACACACACACACACACACACACACACACACACACACACACACACACACACACACACACACACACACACACACACACACACACACACACACACACACACACACACACACGCATGCACATACAACAGGCCTAGTGTCTAATCGACATGTGCCTAGGACCAAATGGTAACCAAATGGTAACTAACACACACACACACACACACACACACACACACACACACACACGCATGCACATACAACAGGCCTAGTGTCTAATCGACATGTGCCTAGGACCAAATGGTAACCAAATGGTAACTAACACACACACACACACACACACACACACACACACACACACACACACACACACACACACACACACAGTGTCTGAATGCATGTATGCTTACATACATACACTCAATAACATCACAAACAGGTAATGTCTTCATATACAATGTAATTATAATGAAAACGAGTAATATTTCAAGTACTTTTTGACATGACAGGAAGTTTTTAAGTAAGAGTATTCAGGTATACACAGATTATCATACATAGCAGCATATGTGTAGAGAGTTAGATTTTGCCACCGAAGTGGCTAGTTTATTGTGCACCGCATATCCATCCTGTGGACGGTAGCGCGAGAACATATGGATACACAAAAGGCCTAGGAACTAGGCCCCAAAAGGGTTAACAGGTGTACATATGGGTTTATATCTACAGTTCACTTATCTGTTATAAGCAATTTAGGAAATTTGCTTAGTATATCTGGTATCTCATTTTCATTAATAAGATATCTTGACATGTCACATAGGTTATTATATTGTCTGCCTATGTATTCCTCAATAAGTGGACAATTAAGCGCATAGTGTTCAAGACAGTGACCATATGCCTGATCACATAATTTGCATTTAGTTTGATCATCATCTGTGTCTCCCAAACTGCCAGAAGTACTTGTAACCAAGCCTAAGCCTGGCCACTACAACATCAGTCAGTCTGTTCACATTGCACGTTGCTCCATAAACATACTTCCTGTAAGCTTTTTCACCCTGAAATGTGTCCCTCTTCAGTACAGGAAAGACTTTGCTATCTATAACTTAAATTGCCAGGCATACCATCTAAAGGGGACAAAAAGATACAAAACATCCAGGCCATGGGAAAACCTGGGTAGCCACAGCCACTCAAGAGGGAGAGGTCTTTTAGTGCCAGGAAGGAAAAAAAAACTGGCAGGAAATGGCGGAAATCGTACGCGAAATCCAGTCATTTCTGGAGTGGAACCACAGTCGATGGCCTCCATTCCAAACCAACAGATACAGATACTAGTGCCGGAAAAAAAAGTCCCTCCCCAGTACCACCAATACCACCAGTCCGATGACATTCTTCTTTGCAAATATACAGGGTCTAAAGCCAGCAACGAACAACAAAGTACCTTTCGTCCGTGGACTGCTTGCAGAAGCAAATGCAATGTTTGCGGCTTTCACAGAGACCTACATTAAGGATCACTTGGACAACGAAATATGGATCCCAGGTTACAACCTATACAGATGTGACAGAGTGAACAGGCAAATGGGATGGGGGGGTTGGCCTGTATATCGCAGAGTCACTTGTTTGCACAGAACTGCTTAATGCCTCAAATGATGTAGTGGAAGTTTTACCAGTAAAGATCGAGAACCAAAACCTAGTCATTGTGGTAGTCTACAAACCTCCATATGCAATTCCAGGAACAGCTGTCAAAAATTGACCACTGTCTGGAAAATCTGCCAGCTCCTGTCCCCAACATCTTGCTCCTGGGGGATTTCAACTTGAGGTACCTAAAATGGAGGAATATAGCAAATAATGTTGTTGCAGTGATAACACCAGGAGGCAGCTCTGATGAAAACTCACACTCACACGAACTTTTAAATCTCTGCACAAAATTCAACTTAAACCAGCAAATAATAGAGCCTACTAGACTGGAGAATACACTAGACCTCATCTTCACTAACAATGATGATCTGATACAAAATGTCACCATATCAAAAACAATGTACTCGGATCACAATATAATCGAGGTTTAGACATGTATGCGAGGAGCCCCAGACCGACAAAATGAGATTAGTCACGAGGGAGCCTTCACCAAATTCAACTTCAATAACAAGAACATAATGTGGGACCAAGTAAATCAAGTCCTAAACGATATAAGCTGGGAAGATAGACTAAGCAACACAGACCCCAACGTATGCCTAGAACAGATTAACTCCTTACGTGGGTTGGTTGAAATATTCCTTCCTCGTGTTTACCATTTCACTGGAAAATGGACATCCTAGAACTATCCTCATAGTATCGTTCTTCAATTTCTGTAGCCCTTTATCTCACAGAGAGCAATTCAAGCTGCGGTATAGTCGATCAGTGATCTAATGTAAACAAAATGCCTTAGTTTTGCATTAGCTCCGTAACTAGGATGAAACGTTGCCACAGTTCTAAGCTTCCAACATGACTCACGAAATCGTAGTGACACGATTGCAAACAAACCATACCACGGGCTGGGTTAGAACCAGCGATCAGAGTCTCAAAACTCCAGACTGTAAGCTTTGCTCTGAATTGGTTACAAGTTCAAACAAAGGAATTGTGGCCTGGGTGGCAAAGCTCTCGCTTCACACGTGGAGGGCCCGGGTTTGATTCCCGGCGGGATGGAAGCGTTTCGACGCGTTTCCTTACACCTGTTCACTAAACAAGTAGGTACCTGGGTGTTAGTCGATTAGTGTGGATCGCATCCTGGGGGACAAGATTGAGGGCCCCAGTGGAATTAAGTCAGTCTTATTACCACTGGGTTATCCCGGATGGCTAACCCTCCAGGGTTGAAAATCCGAACAAAAATCTTATCTTAAATCCCAGATATCTATATCTGGTCACGTATTAGAGCAGAAACCCGTCATGCAAATTGATCCTGTGGACCGCGTCTCCATATCGGGAAGGTCACCTCCAAGTGATAATTTGTTCCTGCGCTTCAGAATCTTCACGATTACGATGCTCTTCACACCAACTCCAAGGACTGATTACCTCATCTTTTATGTATAGTTCTACTGTCTTCAAATTATGTCCTAAAATTTGTATTGAAAAAGCCACTGGTTGGCGAAACGTCTACAATAAAGATACCCAGATGTTGCACATGTGTCTTAATTTTCATTTTGTCAGTATTGTATATCATTCTTGTACAACTACTAC
Organism: Cherax quadricarinatus; assembly: GCF_038502225.1. Lineage (NCBI taxonomy): Eukaryota > Metazoa > Arthropoda > Malacostraca > Decapoda > Parastacidae > Cherax > Cherax quadricarinatus. The sequence goes on from NC_091314.1 coordinate 10,730,136, forward strand.
TCCCATATTCCTTTTCCCTTTCTTTCCGACCTTTTTTTTCTGGTCCTGTTTTTTCTAGCTTAGTTGTAACAATTGTCCAACACGGTTCATTAAATCGCAATAGTTTCCTATCCTAAATTACCATTTTCTATTATAAACAATGTTAACAAAGAAAACAATTTAAGGATAAACTTGTCGAAAGTCAATGTTTAGTTTCGTAAGCTGTTTGGGTTATTAACCCAGGATAACCCAGCAAAGGCACTGTCAGTTTGGCTTATCTACATTTCAGTCCTTTATCCTCCCCCATAGGATACGACCCACAACAATCAGCTACTTTTTCTTAGGTGAACATGGGCAACAGGTGCAAAAAAAAAAAAAAAATGTCCAAAATTTCCACTTGTTCGGGGATTGAACCCTGGTTCCTTAGTTGTGTGCTGTGGCTGCTACAGGGGCGGCGCCAGAATTTCTACACTAAGGGGGCTTAGAGATAGCTAACTAGTTGGAAGGGAAGGACTAGGAGACGTTTTTGAGGCATAATCCCTGTACCGCTACAAATGGAAATAAGTCACATTGTCTGACTTTTTTGGGTTATCCCAGGTTCTCTATACATCTGCTGCTATGATGATGATCTATGTATGCCTAATTAAACTTATTTAACTGTGCCACAAGCAAAGCCAAGTGAAATATTGCGTAAATCAATATTATCAATCTAATCCTAATCCCTCTGTACCATTCGTCCCCTCAAGGGAGGCTCTTTGACGTTGGTGAGGGGCTCTTGATCTAGGGAATTGGATCTGTGCTCTAGCTCCCTGAATTGAGCCTGAATACCTTCCATCCCCCCACATGCGCTGTATAGTCCTACGGGTTTAGCGCTTTCCCATGATTATATTAATAATAATAATGAAGAAGATTGAAGGGAACTATAGATTCGTTAAATAACAAAAAGGCACAATACCGTGACTGGAACAATACACAAATAACCCACACATAGAAGAGAGGAGCTTACGACGACGTTTCGGTCCAACTTGGACCATTTATAAAGTCCAAGTCGGACCGAAACGTCGTCGTAAGCTCCTCTTTTCTATGTGCGGGTTATTTGTGTATAGATTCGCTGCTGACATGTGGGAGGAGGCGTTTGTGGCAACAAGCTTTTTACATAGCATGTCAATAACTTCAGTTGTATTATTGTATCATGTACTTTCAGAAGATTATTATCATAAATGGGACAAATCACAATCCAGAAAGATGTGTATGTTTATTTCGGCCTCATTCATAAATCAAAACGTTGACAGTGGTTGCATGAAGTAAATTATGCAAAACTTAACCAGGATCATCCAACGAAGTCAAAGATGGTGACTTATTTCTATTAGGGTATTTCCACTTGTAACCTGTGTATAGCACGATTGGAAATATTTGGTGGTGGTTTATAAGGTGTGGATAGATAGGAGGTTCCTATAATGGTTGCTGGATTTCGTTGTCATGTTTCGTCTCAAAAAATTTCCCGAGATAACTTGAGAACGCCTTTTCTTCTTCACGATATGTGCTGATCGGATTGAAACCTTCAACTTTACCTAGAGAAATTTTCAGAATGTTATTGGGTTGTGTTAATTCCAATTTATATAATTTACACACAAAACTGGTACAACAGTACTGTTGTGTGTTTTGGCGCTGGTGTATTTCTTGAGTATTACAGCCGTTATTTACTATTTCTCTAGGTGCGGCCAGCAGTAACAGCCTGGGTGATCAGACCCTGATCCACCATGAGGCCTGGTCTCAGACCGGGCCGCGGGGGCGTTGACCCCGGAAACCCTCTCCGGGTAAACACTGATATGACAATCGTAGATTATTAGGATAACTAATTTGATAATCGTAATCGCTTCTCTTATGCTCATCAGCATCATAGCTCCAAGTAGCATTTCGATTTTGCAGACTGAGTATGCTTTACGTGCTACACCATTTTCCAGTCTCTCTAACCACCTCCAATAATGAGTTTTTTTTTTTCCGATAAAGCTTTCTTCTCGGCTGCCTGTTGTTTCACTAATATGGGGAAACATTTTTCGAATGAATATTTGGGGTTCTCTCTGACTGCTTAGGGGGAGTCAAAAGATAACAGAGGCACATAATAAGTCCCAGATACTAGGCCCCAATGTCATGGTAATTACGCAAGTTACCTGTAGCTCGATCCCCCGATATGGCTGGGAAACATTACCTGGAGTTTACCTGGAGAGAGGTCAACGTCCCCTCGGCCCGGTCTGTGACCAGGCCTCCTGGTGAATCAGAGCCTGGTCAACCAGGCTGTTACTGCTGGCTGCACGCAATCCAACGTACGAGCCACAGCCCGGCTGGTCAGGTATCGACTTTAGGTGTTTGTCCAGTGCCTGCTTGAAAACAGCCAGGGGTCTATTGGTAATTCCCTTAGGAAGTGTTTCTATAAGACACCTGCTGTCCCTGTTCACCCATCAGTAAAATGGGTACCTGGGTGTTAGTCGACTGGTGTGGGTCGCATCCTGGGACAAAACTGACCTAATTTGCCAGAAATGCTCTGCTTAACAAGGTGATTTCTGTATAGTAGTACGTCATTAATGTCAGCTAGGTTTGTATATCTTATATATGTTATTATTATTATTATTAAAGATTCGCCGGTATGCTCCCGGTCCGGGCCTTGTCCAAGTGGTGGCCCGGCCTTGGCTCCCTCTTTAGGGAGTGTCTGAGACCTAAGTCTCCCATGGGAGGAGGCACAAGTACCTCCTCATCTTTGGGACCAACTGTCCCCAGGCCTAGCCACAAGCTAGGCCTCTCTGGTCTGCCATCCCCGCCTCAAGGGGGCTAATGGGAATGACAGTCTTGTGAGCTGCAAGCTCGGGCTCAGGCACCTACCCTACCCTAGAAGGGCTAGGCATGGTGTCGATTTTATTATTATTATATAGGTAATGAACTATATTGGAGTTTATGATCTGGTTACAATCATAATGAGTAGTTTATGCAGACATAAATTCAGTCAAAAAACAATCCAGTGTAATTTATATGGGACACTGTATTATTTACATTAATTAAATCGTCCCACCTCTGACCACTATTACTGATCACTGTCTTGACATACTTACGTCTCTGTACTCAAGCACAGCTGCAGTATTAAAAAAGTTGTGAAACTAACGGATAACTACTCTAACCTGACTTCTGTAAGTTGGTTTATCAGGTTTAAAGAAAATCGACTACACGAGATCCATTAATGCTATATTTAACCTGTGTATCACCTGTCAAGAATACTGTATTAATATTTAAAAAATGGTAATAAACTCATCATAATATACAGTGGCATCTCCCTCGGTTCACGTTCGAAGGATCCGGGTTCAATCCCGTCACAAACGGGAACGTTGGACATTTTTCCTAACACCTGTTACCCCTGTTCATTTAACAGTAAGTAGGTCCCTGGGTGTTAAGCAACTATCGTGGTCGTATCCTGGGTAAGAGGATCAAATAGTCAGAATGAAAATAAGTCATATCGACTTCCTGGGGTTATTTCTGGGTTACTCTCGGAGTTTACATTCTGATTAAAATCTAAATAAGAGATATATACCTCTCAGTGCACTTAACTTTGGCCCCGTTGATTGGTTGACTAAGTCGTCGACTACATGAAGGTTATCAGGATCAGTTCAGGGAACTGGAGCATAGATAGATCCAATGGTCAGACGTAGACATTGCCTGGTTGTTAGGTCCGTGATTTTTAACCTGCATAAGTTTATTCAGGTATACACAAATACAGTTACATAGATTATCATACAGAGCAGCATATGTGTAGAGAACCTGGGATAACCAGAACTTGTAACAAACGCTATTGTAAGCAACTTACAGAAAATGTGGGTTTCAAACTTAGTCTTAGGCTGGCTTGCCCTGCATTTTAACCCTGCTCGTTCTGAGTTAATTGACTCGTGAAACTCGTGACTTAGCGATAGTACCTTAGGTTCACTACTGAAGGACCTGGGTTTGATCCTGAGGCGAGCTGAAACGTTGGTCGTGTTTCCTTACTCTGTATCTATTGCCCATGTTCACCCAGCAATAAGTAGGTAGTTGGGTGTTAGACACGTTATATAAGGTCGCATACTGGGGAGGAGAATCACATTAGCGGATTTTCTTGGGTTATTCTAACTCTCCAGGGTTAATATGACAAAAGGAAGTCTTTTCTTGACATCATAAATCATTGTGGTCACACAGAGTAGTAAATCTAATTTCGATTATAATAAGTTTGAAAACATCAGTACTTAATTAACTGTGCATCCCTCAGCAGTCAACTTTCCATAAACCTTCTTCAGCAGTATTTTCTGACGCTCAGACCCGCGAGTTCATCACGGGCCTTGGTCACTGGTGACCTTGTTCAGCAGGGTGACACTCAAATCACTGAGTGCGCTGAGTCACTGCTCACTGTAACCACAACCACAACACTACTGAACTGAGTCACCTGATGACCAAGACGCCTGCCTGGCTTTTTTTTTCTCCCCACCGAATTAACGTATCACTACCATCTTATCTACAGTGAAAGACTGCAGCAGTATTTTTTTCCTTTTTGGTGACCTGATACGGTGATTAATTTATTAGCTATAAAGCCTATTGACTGTATACATAAGGGTCGTTAAGGTTGAAAGTGTACAACACCAGTCAAAGTTACTTTAATTACAAAAAATAAACATTAAACTCTCAACGTATATATAGATACACATCTCTCGGTGTATATACAGTGAGATAAGCACCCCTATGCTGATTATACATAACGTTCGAGCCTCACCTCTTCCGTATTCTCTAACATTATAATAATAATAATAATAATAATAATAATAATAAAATCAATTTAAGCGCTAAACCCGTAACGGTCATTGAGCGCTGGTGGATGACAATATAATCAATTCAGACGCTAAACCCGTAAGGGTAGCAGAGCGCTGGTCGGCCTATTGTTCTTTCAGTGTCGTGTGGCTCCTACCTGGGCGGCTATCAGGCCTACTTGCGACGCAGAAAGGTAAGGGTCAAGATTCTGGGCTGGGCACTGGATGTCGTCGACCTCACTGCCTCTAACATACCATACTTCGGAACCTGCACAGTTGCAGGCCATATTGGCCAGCTGCCACACTGCCTCAAATACATTTGGAGTCACGTAAATATAAACTGCAGATAGTATGGGGACTAACGCCTGTGGCTACAACAAACAACACCTGCCTATGATATTGTGAAGCTGTGTCAGGAAGATCCAGGAGGTCAACAAATACAGAGATCTGGCACCATGCCATAAGTTCGTCCCAGTAGGATCCGAGACCCCTAGGAACGAGAAGCAAGTGTGTACTTATAAGTTTCTGAAGGAACTGGGTGACAAACTCAAGAAAACCAAGGACCCCAAAGTAACAGCTGTCTTTTCCAGAGACTCGATGTTCTGATCCAGAGAGGAAATGTCTGCAACACCCTGGGCACGACATCCACCTCTGATCAGCTGCTCTCGTCTTTCTACAAATTGTGACTCAGATTCATATGGTAAAAATTCAATTGTTATTATTCATTTGGAGTTCTCATCTGTCTTGAGAAACTATAGGGCTTCTGTGCTCACCTGTTTGTGGTTGCAGGGGTCGAGACTCAGCTCCTGGCTCCTGTGGAAGGTTCAGAGTGACTTTGTCTAAGCATTTTGATGCAGAAGGTTTATACTAATGTAAACATCGGTCTTTTAAAACTGAAAAGCGATAGAAACAGTTTTGTTAATATACTGCGAGGTGACACTCTTGTGCTGGTAGTGATCACTTTACTAGCAAGGCAGAAGAGGGGCTCAACTGTGCTTGAGAGCAGGGGGGAGGGACCAGGCTAAAAGGTAAATATTGAAAGACAGGTTACAATGGTACTGTTTTAATTAAGAAGGATGCTGCTGACAAACTGGCTTTACAACTAGGGCCGTCGCACACTCCGTCACGTTTGTAGGAGAGTTGGTTGGCAGGTCTGCGCTCGGGAACTGCTATCATAGAATAGTACAAAAATAGCTTCTCCTGGGTTCCTGGGCGGAGACACGCAGTTAGCGAATCAGGTGCGCACACAAATATCAAAATAACATTATTATCCTACAGGTCCAGTACTAGTAACACAGGGAAGGTGTGGGAGTATATCCAGGCTAGATGACCGACACATCACAACTCAATCAATATAGAAAGCATCAAATCGCACTCTATTAAGAAATTTCCTAGCCGAAATGTGAGAGTAGTGCCCATTTTCTCTGAACTGGTGCAGGGTAAACTTAAACAATTTATCTTGAGGCCAGGTTTGCTGAGCATGGCACTGGAATGACTTCACCTTGGCGCGGTCAGCTCGGCCGTATCACAGACATACACCCAGGGGGCGTCACTGAGCCGCGCCCTGGAAGATAGATACAATATAACAAGGACCAAGTGGCGGTCTTGATGAGTCTTGTGTCATGGCTCAGCCGCGGGATGAGTTTCCGCGAGGTCAACACAAAAATGGTAGGACAATTTGTAAGCCGTCTATAATTACAGCTGATCCTTAAATCTAGCCTTAACCTGATCCCCTTGAACCCTCTGACAGCATCTATTCCACTCATACACACATAAGTAAAGATCTGATATGATAAATATTTAGGGTACATGCATGGTCGTACTATAAAGCTATACAAAACTTTGCTTCTCCATATGTGAAAGTGTCAAATTTCATCTACAACTCATCAAATAATATATTTGCCTTTATCTAAACATCATTTTTACAGAGACACTACATACATTTTTACTTCATAGAAAAGCGAGAAAACTAAGTGTCTAAAAATCCATTAAAATCGTACAAAAACTGGATTTCAATGTTTACTTGGGTTGCGAGGGTGAGCAGCGAGAAGACTCAACTGGTGCTGCAGCTCGCAGGAAGAGGAGCTGCTGAGGTAAGTTGAGGTGTTCTGCTAGTGTTGTTGGCGCTGGTGAGGTGTTCTACTGTATTGTTGGGATATTCTGCTGGTGTTATTGATGCTGGTGAGGTGTAGTTATGTTCTGTTGATGTTAGAACTGACGAGGTGTTTTGATGTGTTGTTAGTGCTGTTGTGATGTTTTATTGGTGTTAGTGCTGTTGAGGTGTTCTACACCTGGTGTTGGTGCTGTTGAGGTGTTCTATGCCTGGTGTTGGTGCTGTTGAGGTGTTCTACACCTGGTGTTAGCACTGATGACAGCTCTAGTGGAAACTATGAAGTAATATTTTGTGATGTTATCAGTGTTTGCCATTTTGTGGTGATACCATCACTCATGCATCTGCAGGCTGTTGATACGACCAGTAGCAACTGAATTGAGTGTGTGTAGAATGTAATGCATGTCCTTAAGTCCAGACGAGTCCTACAGGATCTCTAGCCCTCGATCGGAGAAGGAAGCCCTGTCTAGGAACTCTGAGTCCAAGGAAATACTACAGAGACTCGAGCCCTTGACCTGGATATGAAGCCAAGTCTAGAAACTCTTGAGTTCACAGTGGTCTTAGAGGGACTCAAGCCCTTGACTGAGGAAGGAAAGCCGGTCTAAGAACTCGAGCCCACACGAGTCCTGCAGGGACTCGAATCCTCTACCCCGATCTTGTGTTATGGTGGTAATGAATGCGTCCTTGGGTCCTTAAGAGGCGAGCTATGACCAGGTCCTCGTTCACTGGTAAGGTGAAGGCAAGGGTGTCGAGAGCAACGACTCCAGCAGAATATACATATCAAGCTTCTGACTCCCCTCGCCAAGATATGTCGTGAGGCAAACCTGAATCCATAAGTTATGTTGTGATACACGATATTGGAATATCTCCAAAACACACACATAACCAAAAAAAGGAGGGTTCCAGAGAGGAAGAAACATTCCAGCATATTATAATTGCGCTTAAACATTCATGACCAATGGGAAAGCTAGTAGCAGTATCTCTCTGCAGCTTGCTGAGCCACAGCATATTTGTAATGCACTGTAGTGTTTGATCCGGCTGCACAATTTACAGCAGTAGTACATCTCTACTGTGCAATACAGCAGCGACCAGTCCTCCCTACTCACTGGCCAACAGCACTTTACAGCAGAAGGATGGGGGGAGGGGGGGTTGGCAGGGATCTGGGGACACCGGTTCATGTGTCAACTATCATAATGTGAGCTTCATCTTCCAATAATTACATTTCCGCAGTTTTACCGACTAGCTTCAGGGAGGCGTGCATGACTGACTGACTGCTTGGCAGGCCCTGATGGCGATACAAGCCTGTCCTCTGCTTTTCCTTAGTTCATATCAAGAAACCAATTCTACATTTCCAACCACTTCATACTACAACGGAAATCTAACCCAGTGTAAGCAACTCGACTATATTATCACAGAGAATATCATGTTTTGTCTAAATGCCCATTCCCAATATATTGCATTACATCACAATAGGAAAAAACAACTTACCAAGCGGCCTTAAAACATTACTCAACGGAAGGCCCTTAATTAATAGCTTGGCTACTTGTGGCACCAGCAGAGGTACAGTGTCCAGGGTGAGGAGGAGTTCAGCATCACTACGGTCACCCTTCACTACTTTGGTGCCACAGGCATTGCTCAAACATTTGTGACATTTGCTACCCAGCACAGTCTAACTTGGTTCATCCGAGACTTTTATTCATCTATTCTGTCGGGTTCATGAAAGGTTAGAAGTGTTGAGGTAAGAGTCATCGTGAGGTGGTTACCCACCAATGGGGAACTGGGAGTGGTGCATCGGAACAAGCCAGGGATTAACTAAGTAAGACTGTAAGACTAGACTGGCGAGGAACTACAGTGGATGTACAAGGGATTGGTACAAAATGTCACAAGCATTTGCTGGGCTGATGTGCTGGGTACTGACTTTCAAATCCAATTTTTTGCACTCAATGGACATTAAAAAAATCATTTGATACATAATTATAATGATAAATTAACATGAACATTTAAATAATGAGTCTATAACAGCATGGAAATGAGATCTTTATACATCATACAAGAATATCTTTCCTATGTACGACACCATTCACAGTTATCAACAAAACTAACTTGTGTACAAGTCAACAGGTCGCCTGATGAGGATTACCCGCAGCTCTCTGGCGACAAGAGGGTCCATGCGGGAGACACCGACCGGAGTCCCAGCCCAAGAAATCTCACAGCTTCTTGCTGACAACATGTTCAGTGTCTCTCCTATTTTTATACTCTGTACAGGAAGATCTTGGCAGTTTCTGATCTATTACACGTAGGTATTACACAATAATCACAATACCATAGTCACTGGTTTACCTTTGGTCGTAGCCAAATTGCTCCAAGCCATCAATGCCAACAATTCAGTTATTATAATTTATGAGGGCTTGAGCAGCCCATTGTGCGGCACCACATTCACAGGACTATAACTATGTCAGTCTGTCTCATAGTATGTGGGTTACGCAGGAGATGCACTACCGTGTTACGTCTTCACTAGATCACTCAGTTATAAGATGAGCTGCTGTAGGTCTGTAGTGGATGAAGCGTTGGAAGTGGTAGCTACTACTCCAGATGGTAGCGCTTCAGGAGTACTGAAAATATCACTTGAGTACTGAAAGTGGCACTCGAGTACTGAAAGTAGCACTCCAGTACTGAAAGTGGCACTGTAAGAGTACTATAAATGGCATTCCAGGAGTTTGCCAGTTTGGACTTCAGACGTACGTTAAACTGAGGGGCATAGCAGGTGGCAGGTGGCTTGGCTGGCTCCACGCAAGATGTGTTTCAGGTGGATCTCCAAGAGTATGACAGGTAACACCCCAGGAATCTGCAGATGGTCCTCCATATGCAGCACTCTGGCTAGACTCGTGAAGTATGCTGGGTTAGCCTTGGGATGAGGGAGGAGGAGATCTAAGAAGGATGGGTAGCTCTGGGAGAGGGAGGGAGAAGAGGTATGTTGAACAAGACTCGAGGTGCCTGCGGAAATGAGTGAGAGGGCATTAGGAAACGAGGTGCACGCGGGGAGCGTTGGAGGTGGGAGGGATTTCTTGAGAGGGGGCGTCGGGGGTATGAGGGTCACTTGTAGAGCCAAGGGGGCCACGTCGGCGGCAGACGAACTACTGCGCCCGGCCCACCTCTGCCCTGAAAAATGAAACCATCCATAAGTACCGTGTGATGTATAATACACAAGAAGAAGAAAGTCACAATGTCATAGCTAGAACAAACACTCACTATTCTACTAAGTGGAAATGAGAACATTTCATTTCCACTTTGTGGGTTAGCTGTAAAGTATTAAGAGAAAGTTACCTAATACAAAAGTATTTGAATTCGCCTGCCAAAAGTAAACACAACATGTGTGTAAATAAAATAAATATTATTGAAAGTTTGCCTAGCGGGAGGGATGAGTAAGGGACGGGTGTACGTCTTGGAAATTACAATTAATTTGTTGTGAATGCATAAGACATACCAACTTATCCTGACCTTCACTGAGATTAAATAAATTATTTCTTGGTCAAGAATTATCCCATGCATCAAGTTCCGCAGAAACTGGTTAACTATTTTGTTTTGAACCTAAAATCTTGAAGTCTGATTAGGTCCTCCTGACCGCTGACTCGACTTACTACTTTCTGAACATTACTCAAGCGAAAGTTTTTACACTCTAATACCGTTTACACTTATTTATTCCAAGTTCGTTTCACACGCACCTGGAGAGAAACGTCGTCAGAAAAAAAACATAGATGAAGGAATAAGGGATCTTGTAATAAAGATACAAAGAGAGAGAGAGAAACAAGGGTGTAATATTTTCTAATCAGCAAGAAACATGCATTGTTTCCAATCAAAGAATAATACACAAGCTGGGAAGAGCAAGCAAGGGTGAAAGGGAAAGTGCTCCGTCAGATACCTGATAAACTGAAGAGAGACACTGAGGGAGGAGCTCTGGAGTCCCTCAAGAGACAATACTGTGGCCTCTACTCTTCCCGATATATGTAAATAATCTGCCAGAGGGAACCGAGTTTTCTATGTTTGTGCAGATGATAGAAAACTAAATAAAAGAATATGAATAGCAGAGGACAGAGAGAGCGAGGTTTATGACTGTGTAAATTAGTGACTACTGGAGCTCAGTTCCCACAGCAATCGCATTACACCTAGTTACCTACTCACAGTACTGTTAGGCTAACAAGGGGAGCAGGTTGTAAGGAAACATGTCTAACGTTTCACTCATGCCGGAGATCAATCCCGGACCCCTCAATGTGCGAGCTGAGGACGCTACCACCCAAGCCACGAGCACCCAGAAACAACAAGCAGACCCAGAAACTAAAAATTACAATCACCAATGAGAGAGAAAGTGTACAAGAGTGAGTGTAACGCACAACAGTGTACATCCCAGTGAGAATCACATCGTCAGGCCTCGCAGTGCGCTGCTACACTTTACACGATAGTTACATATCAGGAACTCCCACACGGTGTTGTTACTCTATTCTGTATGACAGGTACCTTGTAGAAGCGCCAGTAGCATGTGGCTACACTATTCTATATGACAGTTAAATAGAGAGGAAACCTGAATTGCGCTCTTACACTATTCTAAATGATAAGTTACACTATTCTATGCTGCTGCACTATTCTGTACTACCTACCTGGAGTGTACCTAGAGGGCATTCCGGGGATCAACGCCCCCGTGGCCCGGTCCATGACCAGGCCTCCCAGTGGATCAGGGCCTGATCAACGAGGCTGTTACTGCTGGCCGCACGCAATCCAATGTACGAACCACAGCCCGGCTGATTTGGCACCGTCTTTAGGTATCTGTCCAGCTTACTCTTGAAGACAACCAGGGGTCTACCGGTAATGCCCCTTATTGCTGGTGGAAGGCTGATGAATAGTCTTGGGCCCCGGACATTTATTGCATTTTCCCTTAGTGTACCAGTGACGCCCCTACTTTTCACTGGAGGTATGTTGCATCGCCTGCCAAGTCTTTGCTTTCGTATGGAGTGATTGCTGTGTGCATATTAGGGACCAGTCCCTCCAGAATCTTCCAGGTGTAGATTACGATATATCTCTCTCGCCTGCGCTCCAGTGAGTACAAGTCAAGTGCTTCCAGGAGCTCCCAGTAGTTAAGGTGCTTGACAGAACTTATACGTGCAGTAAAGGTTCTCTGTACATTCTCTAGTTCTGCAAATACACCTGCCTTGAATGGGGATGTTATTGTACAGCAGTATTCTATTCTAAATAACATTTACATGGTATGGAACACCTGCAGTGTGCCGCTTCACTATTCTATATAACAGTTACAGGTAGGGAACACCTGCAGTGTGCCGCTGCACTATTCTATATAACAGTTACATGGAGGGAACACCTGCAGTGTGCCGCTGCACTATTCTATATAACAGTTACATGGAGGGAACACCTGCAGTGTGCCGCTGCACTATTCTATATAACAGTTACATGGAGGGAACACCTGCAGTGTGCCGCTGCACTATTCTATATAACAGTTACATGGAGGGAACACCTGCAGTGTGCCGCTGCACTATTCTATATAACAGTTACATGGAGGGAACACCTGCAGTGTGCCGCTGCACTATTCTATATAACAGTTACATGGAGGGAACACCTGCAGTGTGCCGCTGCACTATTCTATATAACAGTCACATGGAGGGAACACCTGCAGTGTGCCGCTGCACTATTCTATATAACAGTTACATGGAGGGAACACCTGCAGTGTGCTGCTGCACTATTCTATATAACAGTTACATGGAGGGAACACCTGCAGTGTGCCGCTGCACTATTCTATATAACAGTTACGTGGAGGGAACACCTGCAGTGTGCCGCTGCACTATTCTATATAACAGTTACATGGTGTGGAACACCTGCAGTGTGCCGCTGCACTATTCTATATAACAGTTACATGGTGTGGAACACCTGCAGTGTGCCGCTGCACTATTCTATATAACAGTTACATGGAGGGAACACCTGCAGTGTGCCGCTGCACTATTCTATATAACAGTTACATGGTGTGGAACACCCGCAGTGTGCCGCTGCACTATTCTATATAACAGTTACATGGTGTGGAACACCCGCAGTGTGCTGCTGCACTATTCTATATAACAGTTACATGGAGGGAACAACTGCAGTGTGCCGCTGCACTATTCTATATAACAGTTACATGGTGTGGAACACCCGCAGTGTGCCGCTGCACTATTCTATATAACAGTTACATGGTGTGGAACACCCGCAGTGTGCCGCTGCACTATTCTATATAACAGTTACATGGTGTGGAACACCCGCAGTGTGCCGCTGCACTATTCTATATAACAGTTACATGGTGTGGAACACCCGCAGTGTGCCGCTGCACTATTCTATATAACAGTTACATGGTGTGGAACACCTGCAGTGTGCCGCTGCACTATTCTATATAACAGTTACATGGTGTGGAACACTTGCAGTCTGCTGCTCCACTATTCTATATAACAGTTACATGGTGTGGAACACCCGCAGTGTGCCGCTGCACTATTCTATATAACAGTTACATGGTGTGGAACACCCGCAGTGTGCCGCTGCACTATTCTATGTAACATTTTACATGGTGTGGAACACCCGCAGTGTGCTGCTGCACTATTCTATATAACAGTTACATGGAGGGAACACCTGCAGTGTGCTGCTGCACTATTCTATATAACAGTTACATGGTGTGGAACACCCGCAGTGTGCTGCTGCACTATTCTATATAACAGTTACATGGTGTGGAACACCCGCAGTGTGCTGCTGCACTATTCTATATAACAGTTACATGGAGGGAACACCTGCAGTGTACCGCTGCACTATTCTATATAACAGTTACATGGTGTGGAACACCCGCAGTGTGCTGCTGCACTATTCTATATAACAGTTACATGGTGTGGAACACCCGCAGTGTGCTGCTGCACTATTCTATATAACAGTTACATGGTGTGGAACACCCGCAGTGTTCCGCTGCACTATTCTATATAACAGTTACATGGTGTGGAACACCCGCAGTGTGCCGCTGCACTATTCTATATAACAGTTACATGGTGTGGAACACCCGCAGTGTGCCGCTGCACTATTCTATATAACAGTTACATGGTGTGGAACACCCGCAGTGTGCCGCTGCACTATCCTATATAACAGTTACATGGTGTGGAACACCTGCAGTGTGCTGCTCCACTATTCTATATAACAGTTACATGGTGTGGAACACCCGCAGTGTGCTGCTGCACTATTCTATATAACAGTTACATGGTGTGGAACACCCGCAGTGTGCCGCTGCACTATTCTATATAACAGTTACATGGTGTGGAACACCCGCAGTGTGCTGCTGCACTATTCTATATATCAGTTACATGGTGTGGAACACCCGCAGTGTGCCGCTGCACTATTCTATGTAACAGTTACATGGTGTGGAACACCAGCAGTGTGCTGCTGCACTATTCTATATAACAGTTACATGGTGTGGAACACCTGCAGTGTGCCGCTGCACTATTCTATATATCAGTTACATGGTGTGGAACACCCGCAGTGTGCCGCTGCACTATTCTATATAACAGTTACATGGAGGGAACACCTGCAGTGTGCCGCTGCACTATTCTATATAACAGTTACATGGTGTGGAACACCTGCAGTGTGCCGCTGCACTATTCTATATAACAGTTACATAGTGTGGAACACCTGCAGTGTGCCGCTGCACTATTCTATATAACAGTTACATGGTGTGGAACACCCGCAGTGTGCCGCTGCACTATTCTATATAACAGTTACATGGTGTGGAACACCCGCAGTGTGCTGCTGCACTATTCTATATAACAGTTACATGGTGTGGAACACCCGCAGTGTGCCGCTTCACTATTCTATATAACAGTTACATGGTGTGGAACACCCGCAGTGTGCCGCTGCACTATTCTATATAACAGTTACATGGTGTGGAACACCCGCAGTGTGCCGCTGCACTATTCTATATAACAGTTACATGGTGTGGAACACTTGCAGTCTGCTGCTCCACTATTCTATATAACAGTTACATGGTGTGGAACACCCGCAGTGTGCCGCTGCACTATTCTATATAACAGTTACATGGTGTGGAACACCCGCAGTGTGCCGCTGCACTATTCTATGTAACATTTTACATGGTGTGGAACACCCGCAGTGTGCTGCTGCACTATTCTATATAACAGTTACATGGAGGGAACACCTGCAGTGTGCTGCTGCACTATTCTATATAACAGTTACATGGTGTGGAACACCCGCAGTGTGCTGCTGCACTATTCTATATAACAGTTACATGGTGTGGAACACCCGCAGTGTGCTGCTGCACTATTCTATATAACAGTTACATGGAGGGAACACCTGCAGTGTACCGCTGCACTATTCTATATAACAGTTACATGGTGTGGAACACCCGCAGTGTGCTGCTGCACTATTCTATATAACAGTTACATGGTGTGGAACACCTGCAGTGTGCCGCTGCACTATTCTATATAACAGTTACATGGTGTGGAACACCTGCAGTGTGCTGCTGCACTATTCTATATAACAGTTACATGGTGTGGAACACCCGCAGTGTGCCGCTGCACTATTCTATATAACAGTTACATGGTGTGGAACACCTGCAGTGTGCCGCTGCACTATTCTATATAACAGTTACATGGTGTGGAACACCTGCAGTGTGCCGCTGCACTATTCTATATAACAGTTACATGGTGTGGAACACCAGCAGTGTGCCGCTGCACTATTCTATATAACAGTTACATGGTGTGGAACACCCGCAGTGTGCTGCTGCACTATTCTATATAACAGTTACATGGAGGGAACACCCGCAGTGTGCCGCTGCACTATTCTATATAAGTTAAATGGTGTGGAACACCCGCAGTGTGCTGCTGCACTATTCTATATAACAGTTACATGGTGTGGAACACCTGCAGTGTGCTGCTCCACTATTCTATATAACAGTTACATGGTGTGGAACACCCGCAGTGTGCTGCTGCACTATTCTATATAACAGTTACATGGTGTGGAACACCCGCAGTGTGCCGCTGCACTATTCTATATAACAGTTACATGGTGTGGAACACCCGCAGTGTGCTGCTGCACTATTCTATATATCAGTTACATGGTGTGGAACACCCGCAGTGTGCCGCTGCACTATTCTATGTAACAGTTACATGGTGTGGAACACCAGCAGTGTGCTGCTGCACTATTCTATATAACAGTTACATGGTGTGGAACACCTGCAGTGTGCCGCTGCACTATTCTATATATCAGTTACATGGTGTGGAACACCCGCAGTGTGCCGCTGCACTATTCTATATAACAGTTACATGGAGGGAACACCTGCAGTGTGCCGCTGCACTATTCTATATAACAGTTACATGGTGTGGAACACCTGCAGTGTGCCGCTGCACTATTCTATATAACAGTTACATAGTGTGGAACACCTGCAGTGTGCCGCTGCACTATTCTATATAACAGTTACATGGTGTGGAACACCCGCAGTGTGCCGCTGCACTATTCTATATAACAGTTACATGGTGTGGAACACCCGCAGTGTGCTGCTGCACTATTCTATATAACAGTTACATGGTGTGGAACACCCGCAGTGTGCCGCTTCACTATTCTATATAACAGTTACATGGTGTGGAACACCCGCAGTGTGCCGCTGCACTATTCTATATAACAGTTACATGGTGTGGAACACCCGCAGTGTGCCGCTGCACTATTCTATATAACAGTTACATGGTGTGGAACACTTGCAGTCTGCTGCTCCACTATTCTATATAACAGTTACATGGTGTGGAACACCCGCAGTGTGCCGCTGCACTATTCTATATAACAGTTACATGGTGTGGAACACCCGCAGTGTGCCGCTGCACTATTCTATGTAACATTTTACATGGTGTGGAACACCCGCAGTGTGCTGCTGCACTATTCTATATAACAGTTACATGGAGGGAACACCTGCAGTGTGCTGCTGCACTATTCTATATAACAGTTACATGGTGTGGAACACCCGCAGTGTGCTGCTGCACTATTCTATATAACAGTTACATGGTGTGGAACACCCGCAGTGTGCTGCTGCACTATTCTATATAACAGTTACATGGAGGGAACACCTGCAGTGTACCGCTGCACTATTCTATATAACAGTTACATGGTGTGGAACACCCGCAGTGTGCTGCTGCACTATTCTATATAACAGTTACATGGTGTGGAACACCTGCAGTGTGCCGCTGCACTATTCTATATAACAGTTACATGGTGTGGAACACCTGCAGTGTGCTGCTGCACTATTCTATATAACAGTTACATGGTGTGGAACACCCGCAGTGTGCCGCTGCACTATTCTATATAACAGTTACATGGTGTGGAACACCTGCAGTGTGCCGCTGCACTATTCTATATAACAGTTACATGGTGTGGAACACCTGCAGTGTGCCGCTGCACTATTCTATATAACAGTTACATGGTGTGGAACACCAGCAGTGTGCCGCTGCACTATTCTATATAACAGTTACATGGTGTGGAACACCCGCAGTGTGCTGCTGCACTATTCTATATAACAGTTACATGGAGGGAACACCCGCAGTGTGCCGCTGCACTATTCTATATAAGTTAAATGGTGTGGAACACCCGCAGTGTGCTGCTGCACTATTCTATATAACAGTTACATGGTGTGGAACACCCACAGTGTGCTGCTGCACTATTCTATATAACAGTTACATGGTGTGGAACACCCGCAGTGTGCCGCTGCACTATTCTATATAACAGTTACATGGTGTGGAACACCCGCAGTGTGCCGCTGCACTATTCTATATAACAGTTACATGGTGTGGAACACCCGCAGTGTGCTGCTGCACTATTCTATATAACAGTTACATGGTGTGGAACACCCGCAGTGTGCCGCTGCACTATTCTATATAACAGTTACATGGTGTGGAACACCCGCAGTGTGCCGCTGCACTATTCTATAAAACAGTTACATGGTGTGGAACACTTGCAGTCTGCTGCTCCACTATTCTATATAACAGTTACATGGTGTGGAACACTTGCAGTCTGCTGCTCCACTATTCTATATAACAGTTACATGGTGTGGAACACCCGCAGTGTGCCGCTGCACTATTCTATATAACAGTTACATGGTGTGGAACACCCGCAGTGTGCCGCTGCACTATTCTATGTAACATTTTACATGGTGTGGAACACCCGCAGTGTGCTGCTGCACTATTCTATATAACAGTTACATGGAGGGAACACCTGCAGTGTGCTGCTGCACTATTCTATATAACAGTTACATGGTGTGGAACACCCGCAGTGTGCTGCTGCACTATTCTATATAACAGTTACATGGTGTGGAACACCCGCAGTGTGCTGCTGCACTATTCTATATAACAGTTACATGGAGGGAACACCTGCAGTGTACCGCTGCACTATTCTATATAACAGTTACATGGTGTGGAACACCCGCAGTGTGCTGCTGCACTATTCTATATAACAGTTACATGGTGTGGAACACCTGCAGTGTGCCGCTGCACTATTCTATATAACAGTTACATGGTGTGGAACACCTGCAGTGTGCTGCTGCACTATTCTATATAACAGTTACATGGTGTGGAACACCCGCAGTGTGCCGCTGCACTATTCTATATAACAGTTACATGGTGTGGAACACCTGCAGTGTGCCGCTGCACTATTCTATATAACAGTTACATGGTGTGGAACACCTGCAGTGTGCCGCTGCACTATTCTATATAACAGTTACATGGTGTGGAACACCAGCAGTGTGCCGCTGCACTATTCTATATAACAGTTACATGGTGTGGAACACCCGCAGTGTGCTGCTGCACTATTCTATATAACAGTTACATGGAGGGAACACCCGCAGTGTGCCGCTGCACTATTCTATATAAGTTAAATGGTGTGGAACACCCGCAGTGTGCTGCTGCACTATTCTATATAACAGTTACATGGTGTGGAACACCCACAGTGTGCTGCTGCACTATTCTATATAACAGTTACATGGTGTGGAACACCCGCAGTGTGCCGCTGCACTATTCTATATAACAGTTACATGGTGTGGAACACCCGCAGTGTGCCGCTGCACTATTCTATATAACAGTTACATGGTGTGGAACACCCGCAGTGTGCTGCTGCACTATTCTATATAACAGTTACATGGTGTGGAACACCCGCAGTGTGCCGCTGCACTATTCTATATAACAGTTACATGGTGTGGAACACCCGCAGTGTGCCGCTGCACTATTCTATAAAACAGTTACATGGTGTGGAACACTTGCAGTCTGCTGCTCCACTATTCTATATAACAGTTACATGGTGTGGAACACTTGCAGTCTGCTGCTCCACTATTCTATATAACAGTTACATGGTGTGGAACACCCGCAGTGTGCCGCTGCACTATTCTATATAACAGTTACATGGTGTGGAACACCCGCAGTGTGCCGCTGCACTATTCTATGTAACATTTTACATGGTGTGGAACACCCGCAGTGTGCTGCTGCACTATTCTATATAACAGTTACATGGAGGGAACACCTGCAGTGTGCTGCTGCACTATTCTATATAGCAGTTACATGGAGGGAACACCTGCAGTGTGCTGCTGCACTATTCTATATAACAGTTACATGGTGTGGAACACCCGCAGTGTGCCGCTGCACTATTCTATATAAGTTACATGGTGTGGAACACCTGCAGTGTGCTGCTGCACTATTCTATATAACAGTTACATGGAGGGAACACCTGCAGTGTGCTGCTGCACTATTCTATATAACAGTTACATGGTGTGGAACACCCGCAGTGTGCCGCTGCACTATTCTATGTAACAGTTACATGGAAGTTAAGACACTTGTGCAACATCTGGTTATCTTTATTGTAGACGTTTCGCCATCCAGTGGCTTTATCAATACAAATTCTTGGACATAATAAGAAAAACGAAGAACTATATACAAAAGAAGAGGTAATCAGTCCCTCGGCTTTGGAGGTGGTGTTTAGAGCACTGGGACTTCGCTGTTTTCCTGCCAAAACCCATACCACTAACTATTCCTAGTTTAAAGTCCTAACTGCTCCCTCCACTGCAGTTGCCAGTGCTACCACCCCAGACCTAGATAAGTGAACCCCATCTCTGGCATACATGTCATTTCTGCCATAGAAGAGGTCCCAGTTGTCAATGAATGTTACCGCATTTTCCTTACAGTATTTGTCCAGCCAGCAATTGACACCAATTGCCCTGGACAACCATTCATTTCCAACTCCTCTCCTTGGCAAAATACCACATATGACAGGGTCCCCACCCTTACTCCTAATTATTTCTATTGCTGACCTATACCTGCTAATCAGGTCTTCACTCCTACGTCTGCCAACATCGTTGCCTCCAGCACTGAGACAGATAATAGGATTGCTCCCATTACCTCTCATGATGTCATCCAGACGGCTAACAATATCCTCCATCCCAGCCCCAGGAAAGCAAACTCGCTGTCTCCTACTCCTGTCCTTCAAGCAGGATGCCCTATCCATATACCTAACTTGGCTATCCCCAACAACAACAATATTCTTACCTTCCTTGGTGTCGTTTGTCGTGATGTTCCCAGTAGTCGACTCACATTCGTCGGGTAGCACTGAGAATGTATTACATGTTTCCACAACAGTTTCCACAGCAGTCTCTTTCTTCTTCATCGTTTCTACCTTTCCATTCGTCTTCTTGATCGTCAACTTCGTTCCCTGCTGTCCAGCCACTGACCAGTTTCCCTTCTTGACCTGAGGACTCAAAACAAGAGGACTACTACGAATCTTCTTGTTTTCCTCGGTCAGTCGCCGAATCTCCATCTTCGCCAACCTCAATTCTTCCTTAAGCTGTTGGTAAAGTTGCTCGATGGAGGGCATCTTGTTTCAATTTGTAGAAGCGCGCAAACAGGTCTTCACAGAGCTAAGTACACGTCAACACTGCGCAAAAGCCAACTCAATCAGGAGCTACTGCGCAGCACGTCCGCACGGCCAGTAGCGATGCCTTGGTACAAGCCACGTACCAAAGATGGGTTCGAACCTATGAACTCCGACAAGGTAGACGCGAGTGTGTATATGTACCAGACAATACTGTCGATCCATACCGATGATTCGGTCATAAATTCGGCGGGACAAATTTACGAGACAACAGAAAATAAAAGTGGCAGATCCGAGCGCTGGAGCTCAACCCTCACTCAAAATCAAAGAGGCAGTTTAAAAAAAAAGTAATTGTCGAAGAGTTCTCGACTGAATGGAAAATGACGTAGTAGAGGAAGTAATGGAATCAGGACGAAGGAATAAAAGTCAAGCCTAAACAGTATAATAAATAAAACATGATTATTTAAGAACCTTCACCTACATGGCAATACTTCTAATATATATATATATATATATATATATATATATATATATATATATATATATATATATATATATATATATATATATATATATATACACTAGCAAAGGACGAAGATGAGAACGTTTGTCCGTGAATCTAAGTACGACAAAATCAGTTATTAAGAACGTATCAGTGATCAACTGATGGTTGAGAAGCAAGGCTCAGGAGCTGCAGCTCGACCCTGACA
>NC_091314.1:10756659-10794159 GCF_038502225.1 Cherax quadricarinatus
GTGGCACTGATGACATGTGTATGGTGGTGGCACTGATGACATGTGTATGGTGGTGGCACTGATGACATGTGTATGGTGGTGGCACTGATGACATGTGTATGGTGGTGGCACTGATGACATGTGTATGGTGGTGGCACTGATGACATGTGTATGGTGGTGGCACTGATGCCATGTGCATGGTGGTGGCACTGATGACATGTGCATGGTGGTGGCACTGATGACATGTGTATGGTGGTGGCACTGATGACATGTGTATGGTGGTGGCACTGATGACATGTGTATGGTGGTGGCACTGATGACATGTGTATGGTGGTGGCACTGATGACATGTGTATGGTGGTGGCACTGATGACATGTGTATGGTGGTGGCACTGATGACATGTGTATGGTGGTGGCACTGATGACATGTGTATGGTGGTGGCACTGATGACATGTGTATGGTGGTGGCACTGATGACATGTGTATGGTGGTGGCACTGATGACATGTGTATGGTGGTGGCACTGATGACATGTGTATGGTGGTGGCACTGATGCCATGTGCATGGTGGTGGCACTGATGACATGTGCATGGTGGTGGCACTGATGACATGTGTATGGTGGTGGCACTGATGACATGTGTATGGTGGTGGCACTGATGACATGTGTATGGTGGTGGCACTGATGACATGTGTATGGTGGTGGCACTGATGACATGTGTATGGTGGTGGCACTGATGACATGTGTATGGTGGTGGCACTGATGACATGTGTATGGTGGTGGCACTGATGACATGTGTATGGTGGTGGCACTGATGACATGTGTATGGTGGTGGCACTGATGACATGTGTATGGTGGTGGCACTGATGACATGTGTATGGTGGTGGCACTGATGACATGTGTATGGTGGTGGCACTGATGACATGTGTATGGTGGTGGCACTGATGACATGTGTATGGTGGTGGCACTGATGACATGTGTATGGTGGTGGCACTGATGACATGTGTATGGTGGTGGCACTGATGACATGTGTATGGTGGTGGCACTGATGACATGTGTATGGTGGTGGCACTGATGACATGTGTATGGTGGTGGCACTGATGACATGTGTATGGTGGTGGCACTGATGACATGTGTATGGTGGTGGCACTGATGACATGTGTATGGTGGTGGCACTGATGACATGTGTATGGTGGTGGCACTGATGGCATGTGCATGGTGGTGGCACTGATGACATGTGCATGGTGGTGGCACTGATGACATGTGTATGGTGGTGGCACTGATGACATGTGTATGGTGGTGGCACTGATGACATGTGTATGGTGGTGGCACTGATGACATGTGTATGGTGGTGGCACTGATGACATTTGTATGGTGGTGGCACTGATGACATGTGTATGGTGGTGGCACTGATGGCATGTGCATGGTGGTGGCACTGATGACATGTGTATGGTGGTGGCACTGATGACATGTGTATGGTGGTGGCACTGATGACACGAGTATGGTGGTGGCACTGATGACATGTGTATGGTGGTGGCACTGATGACATGTGTATGGTGGTGGCACTGATGACATGTGTGTGGTGGTGGCACTGATGACATGTGTATGGTGGTGGCACTGATGACATGTGTATGGTGGTGGCACTGATGACATGTGTGTGGTGGTGGCACTGATGACATGTGTGTGGTGGTGGCACTGATGACATGTGTATGGTGGTGGCACTGATGACATGTGTATGGTGGTGGCACTGATGACATGTGTATGGTGGTGGCACTGATGACATATGTATGGTGGTGGCACTGGTGACATGTGTGTGGTGGTGGCACTGATGACATGTGTGTGGTGGTGGCACTGATGACATGTGTATGGTGGTGGCACTGATGACATGTGTATGGTGGTGGCACTGATGACATGTGTATGGTGGTGGCACTGATGACATGTGTGTGGTGGTGGCACTGATGACATGTGTATGGTGGTGGCACTGATGACATGTGTATGGTGGTGGCACTGATGACATGTGTATGGTGGTGGCACTGATGACATGTGTATGGTGGTGGCACTGATGACATGTGTATGGTGGTGGCACTGATGACATGTGTATGGTGGTGGCACTGATGACATGTGTATGGTGGTGGCACTGATGCCATGTGCATGGTGGTGGCACTGATGACATGTGCATGGTGGTGGCACTGATGACATGTGTATGGTGGTGGCACTGATGACATGTGTATGGTGGTGGCACTGATGACATGTGTATGGTGGTGGCACTGATGACATGTGTATGGTGGTGGCACTGATGACATGTGTATGGTGGTGGCACTGATGACATGTGTATGGTGGTGGCACTGATGACATGTGTATGGTGGTGGCACTGATGACATGTGTATGGTGGTGGCACTGATGACATGTGTATGGTGGTGGCACTGATGACATGTGTATGGTGGTGGCACTGATGACATGTGTATGGTGGTGGCACTGATGACATGTGTATGGTGGTGGCACTGATGACATGTGTATGGTGGTGGCACTGATGACATGTGTATGGTGGTGGCACTGATGGCATGTGCATGGTGGTGGCACTGATGACATGTGCATGGTGGTGGCACTGATGACATGTGTATGGTGGTGGCACTGATGACATGTGTATGGTGGTGGCACTGATGACATGTGTATGGTGGTGGCACTGATGACATGTGTATGGTGGTGGCACTGATGACATTTGTATGGTGGTGGCACTGATGACATGTGTATGGTGGTGGCACTGATGGCATGTGCATGGTGGTGGCACTGATGACATGTGTATGGTGGTGGCACTGATGGCATGTGCATGGTGGTGGCACTGATGACATGTGTATGGTGGTGGCACTGATGACACGAGTATGGTGGTGGCACTGATGACATGTGTATGGTGGTGGCACTGATGACATGTGTATGGTGGTGGCACTGATGACATGTGTATGGTGGTGGCACTGATGACATGTGTATGGTGGTGGCACTGATGGCATGTGTATGGTGGTGGCACTGATGACATGTGTATGATGGTGGCACTGATGACATGTGCATGGTGGTGGCACTGATGACATGTGCATGGTGGTGGCACTGATGACATGTGTATGGTGGTGGCACTGATGACATGTGTATGGTGGTGGCACTGATGACATGTGCATGGTGGTGGCACTGATGACATGTGTATGGTGGTGGCACTGATGGCATGTGCATGGTGGTGGCACTGATGACATGTGTATGGTGGTGGCACTGATGACATGTGTGTGGTGGTGGCACTGATGGCATGTGCATGGTGGTGGCACTGATGACATGTGTGTGGTGGTGGCACTGATGACATGTGTATGGTGGTGGCACTGATGACATGTGCATGGTGGTGGCACTGATGACATGTGCATGGTGGTGGCACTGATGACATGTGTATGGTGGTGGCACTGATGACATGTGTATGGTGGTGGCACTGATGACATGTGCATGGTGGTGGCACTGATGACATGTGTATGGTGGTGGCACTGATGGCATGTGCATGGTGGTGGCACTGATGACATGTGTATGGTGGTGGCACTGATGACATGTGTGTGGTGGTGGCACTGATGGCATGTGCATGGTGGTGGCACTGATGACATGTGTGTGGTGGTGGCACTGATGGCATGTGCATGGTGGTGGCACTGATGACATGTGTATGGTGGTGGCACTGATGGCATGTGTATGGTGGTGGCACTGATGACATGAGTATGGTGGTGGCACTGATGACACGAGTATGGTGGTGGCACTGATGACATGTGTATGGTGGTGGCACTGATGGCATGTGCATGGTGGTGGCACTGATGACATGTGTATGGTGGTGGCACTGATGGCATGTGTATGGTGGTGGCACTAATGACATGAGTATGGTGGTGGCACTGATGACACGAGTATGATGGTGGCACTGATGACATGTGTATGGTGGTGGTACTGATGGCATGTGCATGGTGGTGGCACTGATGACATGTGTATGGTGGTGGCACTGATGGCATGTGTATGGTGGTGGCACTGATGACATGTGTATGGTGGTGGCACTGATGACATGTGTATGGTGGTTGCACTGATAACATGGGTATGGTGGTGGCACTGATGGCATGTGTGTGGTGGTGGCACTGATGACATGAGTATGGTGGTGGCACTGATAACACGAGTATGGTGGTGGCAGTGATGTGACCCGTGCTAGGTGTAGTACCTGGCATGCTGGGCAGGTAGAGCGGGTTGAGGCCTGGCATGCTATGTGTTCCTGGCGTCATGACCGCCGTCGTCAACGGAGGCGGGAAGAGCCCAAAAGGTGAGTACAGGTGTGGCTGGGGGCGTGCCGCCAAGTCTAGCGGCAGGGACGCTCCTCCCTCTTGACTTCCTGTACTGACCGCCGGGCTGACGGAGCCGCAAATCTGATCTGTGGGTGAAATCTGACTGTCGCCAGCGGTGGCGTCGTGAGATCTCTCTCCCAGGTCTGAGTAGTCAGAGGGCGTGGGGGACACAGAGGCTCTGGGAGATGTCATGCCGTTGAAGCTGTCTTCTCGTGATCGTACAGTCAGGTCTTCTGCTGTTCGCTGTTCAGCACTACCTGTTGACGAGGACCTCGAAGAAGTACTGAAGGGACGAAGGTATTTCTCCTCTTCTGTATTACGCTCTTCATTTTCTACCATCTCCCGGTGCCTGAGTGCTTCAGGGGAGAGCTGGTATCTCAGGTGCAGAGGGAGCGGAGGAAACCCTTGAAGGGGAGGAGGGGGTAGCGGGAAGCCTGAGGGCATCAGCTGCGGCAGTGACCCAGGATTGTGGAGGTGTGGATAATCTCGGACTTCGGCTGCAGCGATCTGCTCGGGACTGAGGTCTGTGGGCTCTCCCGTGTGCTGTCTGATATGTTGCTGCAGGACTAAAGCGTTCGTGTATTTCTTGTGACACACAGGACACTGATGTAACATTCTCATGGGTGGTTTGGCACGATGAACGCCCATGTGTGTCTTAAGATTACCCTTAGTAGTAAAGGCTCGACCACATATTTTACATTTGAACGGTCTTTCTCCGGTGTGTGTTCGGTAGTGCATCTGCAAGGCAGACTTGCAGGAGAGAACTCGGTGGCAAATGACACACTGATTTGGGTCTGTTAGTTTATTTTCAATATTATTCACTAGCTGTTCTAATTTCATGGTTTCACTGGTTTTCTGGACCTCAATGAGGGCTTCCCATGAGTTGTCTGTACTGCCGGGCTTCGGTAAGAGGTTAGTGTAAATATGAGGATCTTTGGCAGGGTCTATGCCCGGGGGAATATTAATGGCTGGAGGAGGGCCCATTGGTCCAGGGAATGAGGTAGGAAGTCCAGGAAGAAAGGGAAAGTTAAGAGGAAGCCTTGGACCTGAGAAAGGAATAGTTGGCATCCCAATAGGACGAAATTCTGGTCGCATCCTGAGGTCCGTTGGCTGGTCCGAAGTAAGGGATCGTGAATCACTACTGTCCATATCTGGCTCGTCTTTGGTAATGCTGTTTCCCTCGCTGGTGTCCTTGAGTTCTCTTTCTGTACGAACTCGGATGTCTAATGGCGCTTGGTCGGGGTTCAATTCACGCTCACTGCTTCTTCTGTCCATCAAGTTCCTCATCTCCTGGGAGTCGATGAACCTCTCTTTAGATGGCTCCCGCTCATTCTCAAGTCTGTTCTCCTTCTCATACTTATTTTCGCTATCGTATTTATTTTCACTTTCAAATGTGTTATCGTCATCGAACCTATTCTCTTCGTTAAATTTTTTATCTTCATCAAATATTTTCTCGTCATTATATCTACTTTCAGTGTCAAAACCTTTTTCACTGTCAAAAACTTTTTCACTCTCAAAACGTTTTTCACTCTCAAATCTCTTTTCATCTTCGAATCGCTTTTCGTTGTCAAAAGTTGTATCGCTATCGAATCTTTTCTCAGTTTCAAATGATTTCTCACCATCGAATCCCTGATGGTCATCGAACCGTTTTTCACTGCTGAACCTCGCTTCAGCGGCCTCCCTTTCCTCTGATATTTCGTCTATATCATTTAGTTCTGCGGTATCATCCTTCTCTATTTTCTCTTCAAACTTTGGAAGTCGCAAGGACTCAGCCAAGTCCATTGTGGCAGATTCCATTTTCTCTGAACTGAAATCTCGCTGGACTGGCGCCGGCGACGACCGAGGTTCTGAGATGCTCAGGTTCTCTGGCTCATCTTCTCTACTTTGTCTAGCTAGGTTGAGAAGATTAAAAGGTCTGTGTAGGTCTAGGGAAGGAGGACCTGGTAACCGGTATGGAGGTAGAGAGGGACCTCCTGGTAAGGAGGTGAAAGGATTTGGAGGTCCAGTCGGAGGTGAAGGATAGTCCTTTAGTTCTCCCAGTTGGGCTAATAGTGGTGGATGGAATTTGTCCAGATGCTCGGGAACTGGATGTGGATTCATTTTGACATGAGGGAACCGACTCGCGTGTCGCTGGAAATGCACTTTAAGGTTCCCCTTCGTTGTAAACCTGTTACCGCAGATGTTACACTTGAAAGGGCGTTCTCCAGTGTGGGATCTGATATGGATTTGGAGAGCTGAATCACTGCCAAAGACCTTGCCACAGTACCTGCATCGATGCTTGTAGTAAGGATCTTTACCATCGCTTGGCTTGTGGTCATCAATGAGACGATTGGTTAGTAGCCCTTGGGAGGCACTGTTGAGGACACTATTGGCTGTACGCTGCAGCATCTCAAGAGTGTTAGGCTCGTCAGGAGGCGGCGGATCAGTATGTTGAATAACGGAGGAGGCGATGCTAGACGCTGTCATAGGTGGGGAAATAGGTCTGTCCCTTGGATCTAAAGGTGGACCACTGGTGCTTGCAGTACATAGGGGCGAGCTTCCTGGCGGACGTTCACTATTGTTTTCGCTAGTTGGTGGAACCTTGAACCTTTCCATAAGTGTGCTAATAAAGGAGCTGCTGACGTTCTGGCTACCTTCACTTGTTGGTGGTACTGAGGATCTGGATGTGGGTGTGGGCGGGGATGGAGGCTCCTGGCGTTCTTGGGTCTCACTTGCACCCTTTGATTCACTATCTGAAAAATTGGGTAATCCAGGGCTCCCCTCTTTATTCTTAATTGAGAGTTGTGCCTGAAGTTGTTGGATAAGTTGAAGCTGCATCATTTGTTGGTGTTGCAATGTGTAAAGAGTTCCCTGGAGCAAAGCGAACTCTTGCATAGTCTGAGGGTTGCTGGGACTCGAGGAGTTCAGGGCAGAGCTTGCAAACTGAGCAAGCGCCATCCTAGTGTTTTGTATAGCTTCCAACGCCAGGTTGGACTGAGCTAACTGCTGCGCAATAGGTCCTACCTGCGGAGGTGCGGCCGACTGTGCCAAGAGATGTCTAATCTGCGCCAATGGACCGCACTCCGCGGGATTGCTATCGCTGTCGTAGCCATTGTTGCGGTCAACAGAGGACTCGCGGGATTCTGGCGTGGCTTCGTGAGCTGTCCTGGCCTTCAGGATGTGCGCCTGGTTGTTGTTAGCGACGTCCTGGTGTCGGCGGAGCTCGTCCGGGTGGTCGGAGTCGGGATGGTGGGGTCGCGGAGTGTCGGGCACCGCCAGAACCGCCGGCTCCCGACCACAAGTTACCCGATGCTCCTCCAACTGCTCCCGAGACAAGAGCTCCGCCCGGCAGTATGGACAGATGTGCGTCTCGTCAGCTTCGCCTGCCGAAGAACAAACTCTTTAGAATAAAGAAGTAAACACTGGTTAATATAAGCTAATAGGCGTGACCAGGAGCTGTGACTCGACCCCATCACGCACGACTAGGTGAGAACTAGATGAATATTACTGATTAAGTCATCTTGACGTCGAAAGTAATTGAAATAAAAGTTATGATGACAAAAATGACACAATGCTGATGTAATTTCGCTAAAATTTTAAACATTCGTTCAAGTTACCTCGAAAAAAAGAGTAATCTTAAAACACTCATGATGTTTATTATATAAAAGCATTACTAAACTATCAAATTTAATGTAGTGATCAGCAACCCTTGTGTTTCCCAGATCACAGACTCCAGTTAATGACAAGTTTTTTGTGAGTGAGAGAATTTACAAGCTAGGAATCATCCTGTCTCAGGGCATGTCAAAGCTGAGGTATACTATCCCCTACCCCCGTCATCCCAAGGATATCACCCACTCACATTATGTAAGGTATACCATCCACTCACATTATCTAGGGTATACCACCCACTCAGCATTAACTAAGGTATACCACCCACTCAGCATTATCTAAGATATACCACCCACTCACATTATCTAGGGTATACCACCCACTCAGCATTATCTAAGGTATACCAGCCACTCAGCATTATCTAAGATATACCACCCACTCACATTATCTAGGGTATACCACCCACTCAGCATTATCTAAGATATACCACCCACTCAGCATTATCTAAGATATACCACCCACTCACATTATCTAAGGTATACCACCCACTCAGCATTATCTAAGATATACCACCCACTCAGCATTATCTAAGATATACCACCCACTCAGCATTATCTAAGATATACCACCCACTCACATTATCTAAGGTATACCACCCACTCAGCATTATCTAAGATATACCACCCACTCACATTATCTAGGGTATACCACCCGCTCAGCATTATCTAAGGTATACCAGCCACTCAGCATTATCTAAGGTATAATACCCCTCCCCACAGGATATCACCCATAATAGAGGTCTAACATCTAGGTACATAATTATTGCTAGGTAAACAGAGAACAACAGATGTAAGGACATTTACCTATACTCTTGTCTCGCCTTTATTGACCTCGGCTCTACCCCTCCCTCCTGACTCACACAATATCTCCCCCTCCCTCCTGACTCACACAATATCTCCCCCTCCCTCCTGACTCACACAACATCTCCCCCTCCCTCCTGACTCACACAATATCTCCCCCTCCCTCCTGACTCACACAACATCTCCCCCTCCCTCCTGACTCACACAATATTTCCCCCTCCCTCCTGACTCACACAACATCTCCCCCTCCCTCCTGACTCACACAATATCTCCCCCTCCCTCCTGACTCACACAACATCTCCCCCTCCCTCCTGACTCACACAATATCTCCCCCTCCCTCCTGACTCACACAATATCTCCCCCTCCCTCCTGACTCACACAATATCTCCCCCTCCCTCCTGACTCACACAATATCTCCCCCTCCCTCCTGACTCACACAACATCTCCCCCTCCCTCCTGACTCACACAATATCTCCCCCTCCCTCCTGACTCACACAACATCTCCCCCTACCTCCTGACTCACACAATATCTCCCCCTCCCTCCTGACTCACACAACATCTCCCCCTCCCTCCTGACTCACACAATATCTCCCCCTCCCTCCTGACTCACACAATATCTCCCCCTCCCTCCTGACTCACACAATATCTCTCCCTCCCTCCTGACTCACACAACATCTCCCCCTCCCTCCTGACTCACACAATATCTCCCCCTCCCTCCTGTCTCACACAAGATCGCCCCCTCCCTCCTGACTCACACAACATCTCCCCCTTCCTCCTGACTCACACAATATCTCCCCCTCCCTCCTGACTCACACAATATCTCCCCCTCCCTCCTGACTCACACAATATCTCCCCCTCCCTCCTGACTCACACAACATCTCCCCCTCCCTCCTGACTCACACAATATCTCCCCCTCCCTCCTGACTCACACAATATCTCCCCCTCCCTCCTGACTCACACAACATCTCCCCCTCCCTCCTGACTCACACAATATCTCCCCCTCCCTCCTGACTCACACAACATCTCCCCCTCCCTCCTGACTCACACAACATCTCCCCCTCCCTCCTGACTCACACAATATCTCCCCCTCCCTCCTGACTCACACAATATCTCCCCCTCCCTCCTGACTCACACAATATCTCCCCCTCCCTCCTGACTCACACAACATCTCCCCCTCCCTCCTGACTCACACAATATCTCCCCCTCCCTCCTGACTTACACAACATCTCCCCCTCCCTCCTGACTCACACAACATCTCCCCCTCCCTCCTGACTCACACAATATCTCCCCCTCCCTCCTGACTCACACAACATCTCCCCCTCCCTCCTGACTCACACAATATCTCCCCCTCCCTCCTGACTCACACAACATCTCCCCCTCCCTCCTGACTCACACAATATCTCCCCCTCCCTCCTGACTCACACAACATCTCCCCCTCCCTCCTGACTCACACAACATCTCCCCCTCCCTCCTGACTCACACAATATCTCCCCCTCCCTCCTGACTCACACAATATCTCCCCCTCCCTCCTGACTCACACAATATCTCCCCCTCCCTCCTGACTCACACAACATCTCCCCCTCCCTCCTGACTCACACAACATCTCCCCCTCCCTCCTGACTCACACAACATCTCCCCCTCCCTCCTGACTCACACAATATCTCCCCCTCCCTCCTGACTCACACAACATCTCCCCCTCCCTCCTGACTCACACAACATCTCCCCCTCCCTCCTGACTCACACAACATCTCCCCCTACCTCCTGACTCACACAATATCTCCCCCTCCCTCCTGACTCACACAATATCTCCCCCTCCCTCCTGACTCACACAATATCTCCCCCTCCCTCCTGACTCACACAACATCTCCCCCTCCCTCCTGACTCACACAAAATCTCCCCCTCCCTCCTGACTCACACAATATCTCCCCCTCCCTCCTGACTCACACAACATCTCCCCCTCCCTCCTGACTCACACAATATCTCCCCCTCCCTCCTGACTCACACAAAATCTACCCCTCCCTCCTGACTCACACAACATCTCCCCCTCCCTCCTGACTCACACAATATCTCCCCCTCCCTCCTGACTCACACAACATCTCCCCCTCCCTCCTGACTCACACAACATCTCCCCCTCCCTCCTGACTCACACAACATCTCCCCCTCCCTCCTGACTCACACAAGATCTCCCCCTCCCTCCTGACTCACACAATATCGCCCCCTCCCTCCTGACTCACACAACATCTCCCCCTCCCTCCTGACTCACACAATATCTCCCCCTCCCTCCTGACTCACACAATATCTCCCCCTCCCTCCTGACTCACACAACATCTCCCCCTCCCTCCTGACTCACACAATATCTCCCCCTCCCTCCTGACTCACACAACATCTCCCCCTCCCTCCTGACTCACACAATATCTCCCCCTCCCTCCTGACTCACACAACATCTCCCCCTCCCTCCTGACTCACACAATATCTCCCCCTCCCTCCTGACTCACACAATATCTCCCCCTCCCTCCTGACTCACACAACATCTCCCCCTCCCTCCTGACTCGCACAACATCTCCCCCTCCCTCCTGACTCACACAATATCTCCCCCTCCCTCCTGACTCACACAACATCTCCCCCTCCCTCCTGACTCTCACAATATCTCCCCCTCCCTCCTGACTCACACAATATCTCCCCCTCCCTCCTGACTCACACAATATCTCCCCCTCCCTCCTGACTCACACAATATCTCCCGCTCCCTCCCTCCTGACTCACACAACATCTCCCCCTCCCTCCTGACTCACACAATATCTCTCCCTCCCTCCTGACTCACACAACATCTCCCCCTCCCTCCTGACTCTCACAATATCTCCCCCTCCCTTCTGACTCACACAATATCTCCCCCTCCCTCCTGACTCACACAATATCTCCCCCTCCCTCCCTCCTGACTCACACAATATCTCCCCCTCCCTCCTGACTCACACAAGATCTCCCCCTCCCTCCTGACTCACACAACATCTCCCCCTCCTGACTCACACAACATCTCCCCCTCCCTCCTGACTCTCACAATATCTTCCCCCTCCCTCCTGACTCACACAACATCTCCCCCTCCCTCCTGACTCACACAATATCTCCCCCTCCCTCCTGACTCACACAATATCTACCCCTCCCTCCTGACTCACACAATATCTACCCCTCCCTCCTGACTCACACAATATCTCCCCCTCCCTCCTGACTCACACAATATCTCCCCCTCCCTCCCGACTCACACAATATCTCCCCCTCCCTCCTGACTCACACAATATCTCCCCCTCCCTCCTGACTCACACAACATCTCCCCCTCCCTCCTGACTCTCACAATATCTTCCCACTCCCTCCTGACTCACACAACATCTCCCCCTCCCTCCTGACTCACACATCTCCCCCTCCCTCCTGACTCACACAACATCTCCCCCTCCCTCCTGACTCACACATCTCCCCCTCCCTCCTGACTCACACAATATCTCCCCCTCCCTCCTGACTCTCACAATATCTTCCCCCTCCCTCCTGACTCACACAATATCTCCCCCTCCCTCCTGACTCACACAATATCTCCCCCTCCCTCCTGACTCACACAACATCTCCCCCTCCCTCCTGACTCACACAATATCTCCCCCTCCCTCCTGACTCACACAACATCTCCCCCTACCTCCTGACTCACACAACATCTCCCCCTACCTCCTGACTCACACAACATCTCCCCCTACCTCCTGACTCACACAACATCTCCCCCTTCCTCCTGACTCACACAACATCTCCCCCTCCCTCCTGACTCACACAATATCTCCCCCTCCCTCCTGACTCACACAACATCTCCCCCTCCCTCCTGACTCACACAATATCTCCCCCTCCCTCCTGACTCACACAACATCTCCCCCTACCTCCTGACTCACACAACATCTCCCCCTACCTCCTGACTCACACAACATCTCCCCCTACCTCCTGACTCACACAACATCTCCCCCTCCCTCCTGACTCACACAACATCTCCCCCTCCCTCCTGACTCACACAATATCTCCCCCTCCCTCCTGACTCATACAACATCTCCCCCTCCCTCCTGACTCACACAATATCTCCCCCTACCTCCTGACTCACACAATATCTCCCCCTCCCTCCTGACTCACACAACATCTCCCCCTACCTCCTGACTCACACAACATCTCCCCCTCCCTCCTGACTCACACAATATCTCCCCCTCCCTCCTGACTCACACAACATCTCCCCCTCCCTCCTGACTCACACAATATCTCCCCCTCCTGACTCACACAATATCTCCCCCTCCCTCCTGACTCACACAACATCTCCCCCTCCCTCTATAACGTAATCTAAGTAATTTTCGGTTAAATTCGTTGAACAAAGTCACGTTAACGATCGCTGCGTCAGGGGCTAATACCTTACGTCACCTAAATTTATTTTACGTTGTATTAACCCAAATTTACACAACAAATGGTCAAACTAAGACATCAACGCAGATAACGTTATCAAACGATAACGTTTACCTCCCCCCCCCCCCGATACACCGTTTAATGTATATCCGAAGAATGTCGCTAAAACCTCCCGCTATATAGACCAACCAACCCTTCAGCAGTGAACGTGGGAATACCGACGTTCTAAGGTACTACACTATGTCTCGCACCGCCGCCATGTTTCGCTCATTCGCTAACATTATCGTTACTCGGGGTTAACATGACGCAAATATGCGTTAATCTGCGTCAACCTAACATTAACCTCCTTCAGGAATTCACAGCGATAATGCTGACTCACGGCCCACAACAGTAATAATAATAATAATAATAATAATAATAATAATAATAATAATAATACATTATTATTTAATATTCACGTAGAAACAGTAAATCCGTATGGGTCATACAGCGCCGAAGACCTGTTTGACTCAGATGGGACGTCTGTGTGTATGTTTGCGCTCTCCTGTAAGGGTCGAACTCCATCTCCCGGGCCGCGTTGACCAGCATTGTTGGTTTGCAGCTTCCGGGAGAGCGGAGACACACACGCTGTCCTCAAGAATCCGTAATAACACGATTATCAACAACTCACATAGCGGGTAGCGACTCGAACTCACGGCAGGCGGATACTTAAACTTACTGCCCTGCCAGTATTAGGACCTGTCTATCGCGGGTTCGATCCCTACCCGTTCTGGGATTTGATTCATTACATCACTCACTTGTCTGCCCTCACTTTTTTTTCTGATAAGGGCATGTAAGGTTCTCCTTATCTTATCCTTCCGAAGTCTCTCTACAGAGACCCGAGTACCGAGAACCCCGCACTGACCCTGTGTGTGTGTGTGAGATGTACGTGGTCACTGCTGCTCCCACCCGCCTGCAGTGACAACAGTGATGACACCTGGACTCTGTGTGTGTGATGGTTTGTACACCTGCACCCCCCTCCCCCCCTCCCCCCCCTCCCCCCCGGCGGTGACCCACCACCACCACCACCACCACCACAACAACAACAACAACAACAACCATCGCAGTCTAATACAGCGGGAGATACTGGGACTGACCAGGGGGTTAATTAAGCTTAGAGAAGTTTAGGTAGGTGATACTAGGTGAGGGAGAGGCCGCTGTGGAGAGGGAGGTCGCTGTAGAGAAGAAGCTTGCTGTAGAGAGAAAGGTCGCTTCAAAGAAGAAAGTCGTTGTAGAAAGGGCAGTAATTTAATCACACAACATTCAGAAAATAACGCGGGAAGGTAACGAGAGCGTCAGTTTTAAGACGTTGTCTGCAACAACACCAACAGAGACAATTTCTGTGCAACCTGTCTCAGTGATTCTCACAGCTGAGACAACTTGCTTGCCACAAGCACAAATTCCGTTTTTTTTTTTGGGGGGGGGAGGGGACAGAGTTTCAGTGCTCACCATGTCTTGGTCTGAGAAATGGCAGATGAAGTTTAATGTTAACACACCGACAGGCCAGTGTGTTAACCACTGTACCACACCGACAGGCCAGTGTGTTAACCACTGTACCACACCGACAGGCCAGTGTGTTAACCACTGTACCACACCGACAGGCCAGTGTGTTAACCACTGTACCACACCGACAGGTCAGTGTGTTAACTACTGTACCACACCGACAGGCCAGTGTGTTAACCACTGTACCACACCGACAGGCCAGTGTGTTAACCACTGTACCACACCGACAGGTCAGTGTGTTAACTACTGTACCACACCGACAGGCCAGTGTGTTAACCACTGTACCACACCGACAGGCCAGTGTGTTAACCACTGTACCACACCGGCAGGCCAGTGTGTTAACCACTGTACCACACCGACAGGCCAGTGTGTTAACCACTGTACCACACCGACAGGCCAGTGTGTTAACCACTGTAACACACCGGCAGGCCAGTGTGTTAACCACTGTAACACACCGGCAGGCCAGTGTGTTAACCACTGTAACACACCGGCAGGCCAGTGTGTTAACCACTGTACCACACCGACAGGTCAGTGTGTTAACCACTGTACCACACCGACAGGCCAGTGTGTTAACCACTGTAACACACCGGCAGGCCAGTGTGTTAACCACTGTAACACACCGGCAGGCCAGTGTGTTAACCACTGTACCACACCGACAGGCCAGTGTGTTAACCACTGTACCACACCGACAGGCCAGTGTGTTAACCACTGTAACACACCGGCAGGCCAGTGTGTTAACCACTGTACCACACCGACAGGCCAGTGTGTTAACCACTGTACCACACCGGCAGGCCAGTGTGTTAACCACTGTACCACACCGACAGGCCAGTGTGTTAACCACTGTACCACACCGACAGGCCAGTGTGTTAACCACTGTACCACACCGACAGGCCAGTGTGTTAACCACTGTAACACACCGGCAGGCCAGTGTGTTAACCACTGTACCACACCGACAGGCCAGTGTGTTAACCACTGTAACACACCGGCAGGCCAGTGTGTTAACCACTGTAACACACCGGCAGGCCAGTGTGTTAACCACTGTACCACACCGGCAGGCCAGTGTGTTAACCACTGTACCACACCGACAGGCCAGTGTGTTAACCACTGTACCACACCGACAGGCCAGTGTGTTAACCACTGTAACACACCGGCAGGCCAGTGTGTTAACCACTGTAACACACCGGCAGGCCAGTGTGTTAACCACTGTACCACACCGGCCCAACAAGACCCCGGCAACTAGATATATTCCTACACACCTTAAGTGTGTTACCACTGGTTCGAACCCTTCACGTTCTGTGGTTCTTTGCGGTCGAGTTATGTGGATGTCCTGATTATTTCTTATTTTATATATAAAATAAATTTTTTTTATTTGTCTATCATGAGATCACTGCTTGAAGAAGGTAAGTAGACCAGGTAGTAGTAGGTGGAGGAGTAGTAGTAGTAGTAGTAGTAGTAGTTGGAACAGTAGTAGTAGTAGTAATAATAATAATAGTAGTAGTATTAGTAATAGTGATAGTAATAGTAGTAGCAGTGATAGTAGTAGTTGTAGTAGTAGTAGTAGTAACAGTAATAGTAGTAGTAGTAGTAATATCAGCAGTAGCAGCAGTAGTAGTAGTGCAACAGTGGTGAGATGGGTTGGGTTGCAGAAGGACCTATCAACATCACTTTGCATCAGTCTCGGCAACATCCTCGTGATCAACAATTTGGATGCAGTGCAACATCTGGATTCCTTTTGACGGCTACAGTGTTACTGTGAGCCACTAGGGCAGCCTCTGTACCCTCTCTCCGTCGTAAATCTCCTTCCTTAACTACTAATCAAGCCTTGTTGAACGTCATAAGATGTGCGGCATCGTCCATGTGTTGGACACGCGCCTGTTTACGTTCATCACGGTTGTGGCAGACGTTCTTGTGCTCCCGGCGTTCTTGTGTTCCCGGCGTTTTTGTGTTCCCGGCGTTCTTGTGTTCCCGGCGTTCTTGTGTTTCCGGCGTTCTTGTGTTCCCGGCGTTCTTGTGTTCCCGGCATTCTTGTGTTTCCGGCGTTCTTGTGTTTCCGGCGTTCTTGTGTTTCCGGCGTTCTTGTGTTCCCTGCATTCTTGTGTTTCCGGCGTTCTTGTGTTACCGGCGTTCTTGTGTTTCCGGCATTCTTGTATTTCCGGCGCTCTTGTGTTTCCGGCGTTCTTATATTTCCGACGTTCTTGTGTTTCCGGCATTCTTGTATTTCCGGCGCTCTTGTGTTTCCGGCGTTCTTATATTTCCGACGTTCTTGTGTTCCTGGCGTTCTTGTGTTTCCGGCGTTCTTGTGTTCCCGGGGTTCTTGTGTTTCCGGCGTTCTTGTGTTCCCGGCGTTCTTGTGTTCCCGGCGTTCTTGTGTTCCCGGCATTCTTGTATTCCCGGCGTTCTTGTGTTTCCGGCATTCTTGTGTTTCCGGCGTTCTTGTATTCCCGGCGTTCTTGTATTCCCGGCGTTCTTGTGTTTCCGGCGTTCTTGTGTTTCCGGCGTTCTTGTGTTCCCTGCATTCTTGTGTTTCCGGCGTTCTTGTGTTTCCGGCATTCTTGTATTTCCGGCGCTCTTGTGTTTCCGGCGTTCTAGTATTTCTGGCGCTCTTGTGTTCCCGGCGTTCTTATATTTCCGACGTTCTTGTGTTCCTGGCGTTCTTGTGTTCCGGTGTTTTTGTATTTCCGGTGTTCTTGTGTTCCCGGCGTTCTTGTATTTCCGGCGTTCATGTGTTCCCGGCGTTCTTGTATTTCCGGTGTTCTTGTGTTCCCGGCGTTATTGTATTTCCGGCGTTCATGTGTTCCCGGCGTTCTTGTATTTTCGGCGTTCTTGTATTTCCGGTGTTCTTGTGTTCCGGCGTTCTTGTATTTCCGGCGTTCATGTGTTCCCGGCGTTCTTGTATTTCCGGTGTTCTTGTGTTCCCGGTGTTCTTGTGTTCCCGGCGTTCTTGTGTTCCCGGTGATCTTGTGTTCCCGGCGTTCTTGTGTTCCCGGTGTTCTTGTGTTCCCGGTGTTCTTGTGTTCCCGGTGTTCTTGTGTTCCCGGTGTTCTTGTGTTCCCGGTGTTCTTGTGTTCCCGGTGTTCTTGTGTTCCCGGTGTTCTTGTGTTCCCGGATCCAAATATCTAGAGACCTCGCTGTAAACGTCGTGAACTGTACGTAAGTGTCCTTTTCCATATATTGTTGGTGTCACTGTGCCGTTTATTTTCAATCCAGTGACTCTGTGACAGTGAACGTCGGAAAAACCAGCCAGGGCGTTCTCTGTGATCGTATTTGCTTCGACCTCCTCCTCTTCTGCAACATTGCCAGCTTCTGATGAAGTGTTGACTGAAACACAACTCCAGCGTAGTTGTTTCGCACACACACACACACACACACACACACACACACGCACGCACATATATATATATATATATATATATATATATATATATATATATATATATATATATATATATATATATATATATATATATATGGCACTACCTTAGTAAAAAATTTTTTAAATATTAAAAAATGATATAACTAGGTTGATTTAGGGAGGGAAGGGGGAAGAAGAGGCAGGGAGAGTATGGAGGGGGGGGGTTAGAGGGCCTTGAGTAAAGAGTGAGGCACAGAGAAGGGTGAATGGAAGGGGCACTTTTTTTTTAATAATGGTGTGTGGAGAACCAGCTTTACCGGAGCTCCACTCAAAAGGAAATAAAAAAAATGAAGGTGATTGGCCGGGTCTGAGCTTGGGTGTGCTGTGATTGGGCTGGTTCTCCGCGGCTCTTCAAATCCCACCATTGATGGCGTCTGTTTGAAGAGGGTGAAGAAAGGAGACAAAAGTGCATGGGAACATCCCTTCTTAATAACCGGATAATACCATTAGCGATGAAAGCATTACCGGGGGGACGTTACTGTGTCGTTCCCCGCTCTTAATGGCCGCTCCACCTCTCAACATACTATGATAGACTTTAATAATGACAGCTGGTGGAAAGAAGAGAGTCATCTCTGGCAGACATTCAGCTGATTACAATTAAAGATACGGCGCATTTTGGTCATTTTTATAGTTACGTATGCTTAAATTCTACCTTTGTCAGGGCTGGAATAAGTCGG
The DNA here is from genome assembly GCF_038502225.1 of Cherax quadricarinatus. Lineage (NCBI taxonomy): Eukaryota > Metazoa > Arthropoda > Malacostraca > Decapoda > Parastacidae > Cherax > Cherax quadricarinatus. The sequence continues at coordinate 10,775,464 of NC_091314.1, forward strand.
GTGGATGATTTGCGTGCGTGTGTGTGTGTGTGTGTGTGTGTTGCGGCCAAGGGCTGCCACCCCTCGCCACTCTTAGTGTCCTGGCTCCTCCGGGCATCGCCATTTTGTTACCGATATCTCTGTTTGGATATGATAATGCGAAGCTTTGACGAGTGTGTCGTGCCGGACCTGGGGGCAGTGTTGGCCCCTCCAAACATAAGGACCCGGTCGACCCATCCACAGTGTCCCATCACGCGTAACATGATGAAACGATGGGGCCGCCACCCCACACATAATACACCCCACCAAACCTCCACCACCTACTACCCTGGAGTAGGAACCTCAGAGTGAGATATGGGAGCCTCAGAGTAAGGAAAAGAAACCCCCAGTGGAGGAGGAGAAGCCTAGGGTGTTAGAAGGAAAACCCAGAGTGAGGAAAAGGAACCCCAATGGAGGAGTGGAAGCCCAGGGTGGGGGGAGGGGAAACCCGGAATAATGGAGCCCCAGGGTGGGGAAAGAAAGCCCTAGAGTGGGGAAAAGGTGCCCCAGGGTGGGGAGTGGGAGCTCCAGGCTGTGGAAAGAGAGCCCCAAAATGGGGGAGCCCCAGGGTGGGGGAAGGGAACTCCAGTGGGGAAATGGAGTGTTGCGGATAGAGGTAGAACTCAGAGGTGAGGGAGAGAGAGACGGGGAGGGGAGAGGAGAGGGCTCAAGCTCAACAATGGAGTCTGTGCCGCTAATGGTGTCTAACTTGTACGCAACTTTAAGTAAGTTGTCTTAAAAAAAAAAACTGCAGTTTACGAGGGCAACCTGCAGACACCTCACGTGATGATGACTGATCATGATAACATGTCTGTGATGACTGATCATGATAACATGCGAGCGTGTGTCTCCTGTGCCGGGTAAGTACAGCAACAGTGACCGTACGATACCAGGAGTTTTGTCAAGTTTGTGTGCTAGTTACTACTTGTCAAAGGCACTTGTCGGTAGTGTGGTGTGTGGTGTGTGTGTGTGTGTGTGTGTGTGTGTGTGTGTGTGTGTGTGTGTGTGTGTGTGTGTGTGTGTGTGTGTGTGTGTGTGTGTGTGCTTAAGAGACATGTTTTATGTGATATCTGTTAATAGTCCGCTGATCATCGCCCCCGCGATCACGTCTCAAACCAGTCCTCCTAAATTACATAAAGAAATATTACGAAAATATGACTTAGGAAGATATATTCAGTATTTTGAGTGTAATCAGAGGTCCGCAAATTATATTTGTTTTCCTATACGTTGAATATTGTAGTATTATGAATTGTCTCTACGAGAGCATCTGCACACGGAATTGTTTTAAAAATATCATCCATTCTTAGACGAACGACAAATTTTCATGGACTGCATAAATGTTGCTAAAATTAATAAGAAATCCACATTTACTAGTGCGAGAAGACAGTGAGTTGCAGTGAGTCTGGTTATGACCAGCTGCTAGTGTCAGCTTGTCCTGGTGTACCATCCATGCTGCCACCATCCATGCTGCCACCATCCATGCTGGATGCTGCCACCATCCATGCTGCCACCATCCATGCTGCCACCATCCATGCTGGATGCTGCCACCATCCATGCTGGATGCTGCCACCATCCATGCTGGATGCTGCCACCATCCATGCTGGATGCTGCCACCATCCACCACTCTAGTTACCCTTCTCATTGGTGTGTCTTCATGATAATTATGACGAACTGTTGTCGGTGTAAAAGAACGACATGTCGCTGCAGAAGATATTATTAATATCCGTTACACGAATGGTATACAATAGACTAGGTACAACGAACATGGCGCCGTCTGACATGTTTAAGTTTAGAAATGGTTCAGTTAATGGAGGAAGGACGAGGGACAGGGATTTAGGGAGGGAGCGACAGCGTGGATATAATTGCGGGGCCTGACAAGCATATAGAGGGCGCACATGTAACAGTGCTCTCCCCCCGTGATGGTTGAGCCCTTCACGGGGGTACAACTGTACAAACAGGATCAGTGTCGCCCGGATGGGAGGACCCACACTACCCTGGCCTCACCACACCCTACACACACACACACACACACACACCATCATCAGGTATACGATTTGTTCTATCCCCCCGTCCGTCTTTGAAATATTTAAGCGGCAATGTAATGGTCTGCAGTCACTGCCGTGGCACTGTTTAGTTTGAACACATTTCCATCTAATCACTAACTGGATGGGTGACCGTGGAAAGCACAGCTTCACTCGTAGCTATAGGACCCCTGACAAGCCACACCTCCATGTAGCTGAGCTCTTCTCCAGGCTGAGGGACTGACAACCTCAAATACTTTTTCTCTAAAGTTGATGGACTGATTACATCATCTTTATTTCATTACTTCTGCTGCCTCTGTATCTGACTGAAGAAATCTACTATGTAAGAAGAACGTTTGATCAGTGAAGATACCCAGCTGCTGCTCATTTGTCTTAATATTCAACCTGTCGGTATTTTACACAGTTTAGAACGATGTAACAAGCAATCTGACGATTAAAGAAATACAGAGCACAAGCAACGTCACCACCGACAGTCATCATTGATTATTATCTTGCTAAACAACGATGGCAAGTGCTACAGGAAGAAAAAAATTACAAGATAGTGAATGACAAGATACTTCTGTAAACTCATTTCGCAATAACGTCACTTAAAAATAACATCAGAATACGCCAATACCGACATTTTCAAGATTTACAATAAAAGTTCTCCATTGTTACAAGATCAAATTATCAATTATTTATGCTCTCTAAATAAACTACTTCCGCTCAGTTCAATTCATTAGGACTTCCGGTGCGTCGTTAACCTGCACCACACATCTTGTCACACACCATATACTAACAAAACAATGTAATGCGAACACCACTATATTCACGCTTCGTCTTTCGCCTTACTCAGAATACAATTAAGAAAATGGAAAGGCGAAACGTAAATACAGTCCTGTTCCCATTACAGTGTTTTGTTATTCCTGAATCTGCCGGATCTGCATAGCCATTTGTACGCCAAATCTTCCGACCTTCTCAGTCTCCCTCTCCTCCTACCTTGCAGGACCCATCACCTCAGTCTCCCTCTCCTACCTTGCAGGACCCACCACCTCAGTCTCCCTCTCCTCCTACCTTGCAGGACCCACCACCTCAGTCTCCCTCTCCTACCTTGCAGGACCCACCACCTCAGTCTCCCTCTCCTACCTTGCAGGACCCATCACCTCAGTCTCCCTCTCCTACCTTGCAGGACCCATCACCTCAGTCACCCTCTCCTACCTTGCAGGACCCACCACCTCAGTCTCCCTCTCCTACCTTGCAGGACCCATCACCTCAGTCTCCCTCTCCTACCTTGCAGGACCCACCACCTCAGTCTCCCTCTCCTACCTTGCAGGACCCACCACCTCAGTCTCCCTCTCCTATCTTGCAGGACCCACCACCTCAGTCACCCTCTCCTACCTTGCAGGACCGACCACCTCAGCTTCCCTGTCTTCCTCCCTTGCAGGATATGCTAACTCCTGCACCTCCCTGTCTTCACCCGGGTCACAAAGCTAGACAATACTTCACGGAGGGCGAATATTAATGATGTTATACCCACAAGTAAAGGGACTAACGCCACACTTAACAGGGTTAAGAACACTCACCGCCTGATATTTATTGAGCTAATATTGCCTCGATGAGCGTAAATCACCAGTGACTTACAGCCAACACCCGTCCTTATTGCCATCAGAATCAGCTGGAATGGTTGAGTTATAGATGTTAACTAACTGTGTGGACATCGTGAGTGAGGTGGTGCTGGACCATGGCTGTGGCCCGGTACACCACTCTTGTGGTCCATACGCCCCTGCTGTGGACCAGTACACCACTCCTGTGGTCCACACGCCCCTGCTGTGGACCAGTACACCACTCCTGTGGTCCACATGCCCCTGCTGTGACCCAGTACACCACTCCTGTGCTCCACACGCCCCTGCTGTGGCCTAGTACACCACTCCTGTGGTCCACACGCCCCTGCTGTGGCCCAGTATACCACTCCTGTGGTCCACACGCCCCTGCTGTGGCCCAGTACACCACTCCTGTGGTCCACATGCCCCTGCTGTGGCCCAGTATACCACTCCTGTGGTCCACATGCCCCTGCTGTGACCCAGTACACCACTCCTGTGGTCCACATGCCCCTGCTGTGACCCAGTACACCACTCCTGTGGTCCACATGCCTCTGCTGTGGCCCAGTACACCACTCCTGTGGTCCATACGCCCCTGCTGTGGACCAGTACACCACTCCTGTGGTCCACACGCCCCTGCTGTGGCCCGGTACACCACTCTTGTGGTCCATACGCCCCTGCTGTGGACCAGTACACCACTCCTGTGGTCCACACGCCCCTGCTGTGGCCCGGTACACCACTCTTGTGGTCCATACGCCCCTGCTGTGGACCAGTACACCACTCCTGTGGTCCACATGCCCCTGCTGTGACCCAGTACACCACTATTGTGGTCCACATGCCCCTGCTGTGACCCAATACACCACTCCTGTGGTCCACACGCCCCTGCTGTGGCCTAGTACACCACTCCTATGGTCCACACGCCCCTGCTGTGGCCCAGTACACCACTCCTGTGGTCCACACGCCCCTACTGTGGCCCAGTATACCACTCCTGTGGTCCACACGCCCCTGCTGTGGCCCAGTATACCACTCCTGTGGTCCACACGCCCCTGCTGTGACCCAGTACACCACTCCTGTGGTCCACACGCCCCTGCTGTGGCCTAGTACACCACTCCTATGGTCCACACGCCCCTGCTGTGGCCCAGTACACCACTCCTGTGGTCCACACGCCCCTGCTGTGACCCAGTACACCACTCCTGTGGTCCATACGCCCCTGCTGTGGACCAGTACACCACTCCTGTGGTCCACATGCCCCTGCTGTGACCCAGTACACCACTATTGTGGTCCACATGCCCCTGCTGTGACCCAATACACCACTCCTGTGGTCCACACGCCCCTGCTGTGGCCTAGTACACCACTCCTATGGTCCACACGCCCCTGCTGTGGCCCAGTACACCACTCCTGTGGTCCACACGCCCCTACTGTGGCCCAGTATACCACTCCTGTGGTCCACACGCCCCTGCTGTGGCCCAGTATACCACTCCTGTGGTCCACACGCCCCTGCTGTGACCCAGTACACCACTCCTGTGGTCCACACGCCCCTGCTGTGGCCTAGTACACCACTCCTATGGTCCACACGCCCCTGCTGTGGCCCAGTACACCACTCCTGTGGTCCACACGCCCCTGCTGTGACCCAGTACACCACTCCTGTGGTCCACACGCCCCTGCTGTGGCCCAGTACACCACTCCTGTGGTCCACACGCCCCTGCTGTGACCCAGTACACCACTCCTGTGGTCCACACGCCCCTGCTGTGGCCCAGTACACCACTCCTATGGTCCACACGCCCCTGCTGTGGCCCAGTACACCACTCCTGTGGTCCACACGCCCCTGCTGTGACCCAGTACACCACTCCTGTGGTCCACACGCCCCTGCTGTGGCCCAGTATACCACTCCTGTGGTCCACACGCCCCTGCTGTGACCCAGTACACCACTCCTGTGGTCCACACGCCCCTGCTGTGGCCTAGTACACCACTCCTATGGTCCACACGCCCCTGCTGTGGCCCAGTACACCACTCCTGTGGTCCACACGCCCCTGCTGTGACCCAGTACACCACTCCTGTGGTCCACACGCCCCTGCTGTGGCCCAGTACACCACTCCTGTGGTCCACACGCCCCTGCTGTGACCCAGTACACCACTCCTGTGGTCCACACGCCCCTGCTGTGGCCCAGTACACCACTCCTATGGTCCACACGCCCCTGCTGTGGCCCAGTACACCACTCCTGTGGTCCACACGCCCCTGCTGTGACCCAGTACACCACTCCTGTGGTCCACACGCCCCTGCTGTGACCCAGTACACCACTCCTGTGGTCCACACGCCCCTGCTGTGACCCAGTACACCACTCCTGTGGTCCACACGCCCCTGCTGTGGCCCAGTACACCACTCCTGTGGTCCACACGCCCCTGCTGTGACCCAGTACACCACTCCTGTGGTCCACACGCCCCTGCTGTGGCCCAGTACACCACTCCTGTGGTCCACACGCCCCTGCTGTGGCCCAGTACACCACTCCTGTGGTCCACACGCCCCTGCTGTGGCCCAGTATACCACTCCTGTGGTCCACACGCCCCTGCTGTGGCTCTTCCCTAACATTAGTAGCTTCATATAAGAACACTGCTATTTACACTGTTTCTCAAATCACTGAACGATGAGGCGGCTACTTTGATCTACACCCAGTGTAGCAGCCTCGGGTGAAGGTGATCCACCGGTCAAGGTGAAGGTGAGACGCGGGTCAAGGCGAAGGTGAACTTTTGACCAGGTCATTATCTCTTTATCACAGTGATTCCCTAAGAAAGGGAGTAACATGAGTCATGTTCATCATCACCTCTACAATGTGTCGTCGGAATATTTAATATGGGCCAGGTCTAGTGCTGGAGTCGTGCGGATACCGCGCGGGGGGCAATGTACACACCACACTGTAACGTACCCGCGATTGAACAATGTACACATCACATGGGCACGTACCCCGCGGTGGAACAATGTACACATCACATGGGCACGTACCCCGCGGTGGAACAATGTACACATCACATGGGCACGTACCCCGCGGTGGAACAATGCACACATCACATGGGCACGTACCCCGAGGTGGAACAATGTACACATCACATGGGCACGTACCCCGCGGTGGAACAATGTACACATCACATGGGCACGTACCCCGCGGTGGAACAATGCACACATCACATGGGCACGTACCCCGCGGTGGAACAATGTACACATCACATGGGCACGTACCCCGAGGTGGAACAATGTACACATCACATGGGCACGTACCCCGCGGTGGAACAATGCACACATCACATGAGCACGTACCCCGCGGTGGAACAATGTACACATCACATGGGCACGTACCCCGCGGTGGAACAATGCACACATCACATGGGCACGTACCCCGCGGTGGAACAATGTACACATCACATGGGCACGTACCCCGCGGTGGAACAATGTACACATCACATGGGCACGTACCCCGCGGTGGAACAATGTACACATCACATGGGCACGTACCCCGCGGTGGAACAATGTACACATCACATGGGCACGTACCCCGCGGTGGAACAATGTACACACTGCGCGGAGAAATACCCGCAGCGGAGGGATTCGGACGCCGCGCCGGAGACGCAACCGCGGCGGAGCGAAATGAATCAGCAGGAGTAAAACATCTCACAAGAGCGAAATAAAGAAGCAACGGAGCGAAGCGAGACAGTGGTAGGTGGCAGAGTCAGTACCACATACACCAGTTTGACTCTCACGACCGCCGCGGCCAGTAAGCGACGTCCACTCTATCGCATTCTGTTAGTTAGAACATGGGTAAGGAAGAACAAAAATACAATGAGAGCAGGATACATTTGAAGGTCCTGCAACTGGTGTACAGCTGTACACCAGAGTACATCAGAGTACATCAAAGCCCAGACATCATCAACCCACGCAAGCCGACCAGAGGTCCAGGATATAAACACTATCAGCAAACTACCTAGCCAAACATTCTGTCTACAACAATTTATGCAACACGATACAATACAATAGATTACACACAACATACAGCTCCTCTGGGTCTGTCTTGGTTGTCCCAGAGGAGGCAGTAAAATCCTGTAGTAAAGCACACACCCAAACCATCAAGTGTACCATCTGGGGAATTGAAAGATCAGTGTACGATACCTGGCGATCAGATAATCATACGCACTGAAGTAGCTCGACCTAACTGGGAAATACAGTCAAAGGTATGACAGGTAAGCTGCTGACAGACGGGGCCAAACAACGTGTTTGTTTCAGCACACAGCTGAAGGTTCCCCCATGTATGTGCTGATCAGTCTAGGGCTCCCAGACAAGGCCTCCTGAATTAAAATATAATTATACAAATAAGAACTATTAGGAAGTAGGCGTGTCGGTGTGAAATGAATGTAGATAGACGTGTGAGTTTACCAGTCATCTTACATATTTATAAGACTAAGGAAAGATGAGCAAACCTGTCAGAGTGCAAATAGTTTGACCGGTTTCCGTTTTGTACTTGTGTGATAGGTGAGTAACACCTCCCTGGATGGTCTCTGTGTACTCGAAAGGGGTACATGTATGAGCACTCATAAGTGTACCTATTATGTACCGTTATGCATTTACTTAAACAATATTGCATAAGTTAATATTACATATGTATTGGAAGTTTTAAGATAAAGAAAAGAACATCTTGTCAGTTGCACTCAGAGTTGAGTGAGTGAGAGTTACAAGAGACACTAATGAGAGTGCATCTACCACACGATGTTGGTATAATCAGTGTGTAGTCACCTATGTGTGGTTGCAGGGGTCGAGTCACAGCTCATGTGTGTGTCGTCGCCTATCTGCACTCACCTATTTGTGGTTTCAAGGTTCGAGTCTCAGTTCCTGGGCGTGCTTCTTAGAGTGACACTTGCCGAATTTATTCCCCTTCTAACCTCGTGGGACTTGTCATATTTATTCTTAAAAGTATGCGTAGAACCTGCCTCCACTGTTTCCTCCAATTAATTCCACTTCCTCATCACTCTGAGGCTGAAGAGATACTCCCTGACATCCTTGTAACTCACCCTTGTCTTTAACGTCCAACAGTACCTATTTCCTGCCTCTCCAACAGTACATCACTGTCCACCCTATCGAGTCCTCCGAGTATTTTGCAAATTGTTATCAAGTTTCCCCTGGTTCTCTCCTCCCGTGTAGTCAAGTTCACTTCCTTGAGTTTCTCATATTTTGTTTTCGTTAGTTCTGGGATGGTCTGTTATATACCTTAGCGTTTTCTGTTGGTGCTGCACACTCCAAGATGCCATAACATCGTATCAGAGGGCAGTGAATGCTTCCTTGTTGAGATTCCTGAATGTTACTTGCCAAACGAATTCGATGCAGAGAGAATTCAGTCGAGGTACTATAGTGACCCCTGAGTCTTTCCTCTTGAGCGAACTTTACAGCCTCTCTCTCCCCCGAGTCTTTACTCACTTACCGTTCTTGCACCTTCCTTAAATTTCATAACACTGCATTCTCTAGGGCTGAACTCAACTTGCCACTTGTCTGACCAATCGTGCATTTTGTCCAGGTTCATTTCTCTGTTCTTATAGGTTTTATCCGCTTAGTTAATTCTGCATCTGCAAAGAGGGATACACCTTCAGGTATGTTACTCGTATATACCAGAAAGAGTACCGGTACTCATCCCACTGATAAGACACATGTGCAACAGTTAGGTATCTTTATTCCGAAACATTTCGCCTGCACAGTAGGTTTCTTCAGTCGAGTACAGTGGAGGCAGCAGAAGCAGTAGAGATGTAGAGACGATTTAATCAGTCCATCATCCTTAAGACGCAGTTTTGAGGTGGTCAGTCCCTGAGCCTGGAGAAAAGTTTTGCTCCTTGTTGCAGTTACCCATTCTAAGGATTGTTCTCAAATAATCACTGTTTCTTTCCCACACGGTGCTCCTTAATCCACTGTAGTGCAGTCTCTATTATCCTTGGCTGCTGCTCAAACCTTTGTCACAGTTTCTTGCACAGTGTTAAATGTATTCTTGTCATAGAAATGTATGCCGTTCACTCATTATCTCTCTTTCTCTCTCTCTCTCTCCTGTCTCACTTCTCTGTCACAAAACTTCAGCAAGTTCCCGAGATAAGATATGTCATGTCTAAATGCTTACCAATTATTATATACAGAATCACTTCTCTCTAAGTGTTCTCCACACAGACTCTCCTAAATATCTTCCCCATTACCTAATATAGTGAGCATGTCAGTAACACAGCTCTCAAGCTTAATATCTACTTGTTTCATTTCTTAAATACTAGGATTACACTTGCTGTCTTCCAACCCTCTGGCAGCTCGGATGTACCTTCTCCACTGATTTGTGTGTTTTAGCCAGTGGTTTAGCAGTAGTTCTACTCCCTCTAGCAGAAACTATTGGTGACACCTGAGAGGTTTCATTTGACTTTTATGTATCCAGCTCACTCATAAGTTTTTCTTCACTTCCTCCCTTGTTGTGTGCATTGTATCCAGTATCCAGTGGTGTCCCCAACCTCTGACTCTAGAGTTGCCCGTCTCCAATGAGTACACCACTTTAAATCATTTGGTCAGTTCCTCAAAGACCTCCTTGTCGTTTCTCGTGATCTCTCCTTCCCTCGTCAGTCTTATTACCTCGTCTATTACTGTCATCTTTCTCTTCTGAAGGGGTTGTGGAGCAGTTTAGCATCAATCTCGGCTTTCACTGCTATCTTATCCTCAAACTGTCGCTCAGTCTGAAGCCCAGGAATAATCACCGACCTCTCTTTCTCATCTTCCACTTCCTTTCCCTCCATATTTCTGTATCCGATTTAAGTCATTCCTCGTCGCTGCTTTGAGTGCCATTCCTCGTCGCTGCTTTGAGTGCCATTCCTCGTCGCTGCTTTGAGTGTCATTCCTCGTCGCTGCCTTGAGTACCATTCCTCGTCGCTGCCTTGAGTGCCATTCCTCGTCGCTGCTTTGAGTGCCATTCCTCGTCGCTGCCTTGAGTGTCATTCCTCGTCGCTGCCTTGAGTGTCATTCCTCGTCGCTGCCTTGAGTGCCATTCCTCGTCGCTGCCTTGAGTGCCATTCCTCGTCGCTGCCTTGAGTGCCATTCCTCGTCGCTGCCTTGAGTGTCATTCCTCGTCGCTGCCTTGAGTGCCATTCCTCGTCGCTGCCTTGAGTGCCATTCCTCGTCGCTGCCTTGAGTACCATTCCTCGTCGCTGCCTTGAGTGCCATTCCTCGTCGCTGCCTTGAGTGTCATTCCTCGTCGCTGCCTTGAGTGCCATTCCTCGTCGCTGCCTTGAGTGTCATTCCTCGTCGCTGCCTTGAGTACCATTCCTCATCGCTGCCTTGAGTGCCATTCCTCGTCGCTGCCTTGAGTGTCATTCCTCGTCGCTGCCTTGAGTACCATTCCTCATCGCTGCCTTGAGTGCCATTCCTCGTCGCTGCCTTGAGTGCCATTCCTCGTCGCTGCCTTGAGTGTCATTCCTCGTCGCTGCCTTGAGTGCCATTACTCGTCGCTGCCTTGAGTGTCATTCCTCGTCGCTGCCTTGAGTACCATTCCTCATCGCTGCCTTGAGTGTCATTCCTCGTCGCTGCCTCGAATGCCATTCATCGTCGCTGCCTTGAGTGCCATTCCTCGTCGCTGCCTCGAATGCCATTCATCGTCGCTGCCTTGAGTGCCATTCCTCGTCGCTGCCTCGAATGCCATTCATCGTCGCTGCCTTGAGTGCCATTCCTCGTCGCTGCCTTGAGTGTCATTCCTCGTCGCTGCCTTGAGTGCCATTCCTCGTCGCTGCCTCGAATGCCATTCCTCGTCGCTGCCTTGAGTGCCATTCCTCGTCGCTGCCTTGAGTGCCATTCCTCGTCGCTGCCTCGAATGCCATTCCTCGTCGCTGCCTTGAGTGCCATTCCTCGTCGCTGCCTTGAATGCCATTCCTCGTCGCTGCCTTGAGTGGCATTCCTCGTCGCTGCCTTGAGTGCCATTCCTCGTCGCTGCTTTGAGTGCCATTCCTCGTCGCTGCCTTGAGTGTCATTCCTCGTCGCTGCCTTGAGTGTCATTCCTCGTCGCTGCCTTGAGTGCCATTCCTCGTCGCTGCCTTGAGTGCCATTCCTCGTCGCTGCCTTGAGTGTCATTCCTCGTCGCTGCCTTGAGTGCCATTCCTCGTCGCTGCCTTGAGTGCCATTCCTCGTCGCTGCCTTGAGTGCCATTCCTCGTCGCTGCCTTGAGTACCATTCCTCGTCGCTGCCTTGAGTGCCATTCCTCGTCGCTGCCTTGAGTGTCATTCCTCGTCGCTGCCTTGAGTGCCATTCCTCGTCGCTGCCTTGAGTGTCATTCCTCGTCGCTGCCTTGAGTACCATTCCTCATCGCTGCCTTGAGTGCCATTCCTCGTCGCTGCCTTGAGTGTCATTCCTCGTCGCTGCCTTGAGTACCATTCCTCATCGCTGCCTTGAGTGCCATTCCTCGTCGCTGCCTTGAGTGCCATTCCTCGTCGCTGCCTTGAGTGTCATTCCTCGTCGCTGCCTTGAGTGCCATTCCTCGTCGCTGCCTTGAGTGTCATTCCTCGTCGCTGCCTTGAGTACCATTCCTCATCGCTGCCTTGAGTGTCATTCCTCGTCGCTGCCTCGAATGCCATTCATCGTCGCTGCCTTGAGTGCCATTCCTCGTCGCTGCCTCGAATGCCATTCATCGTCGCTGCCTTGAGTGCCATTCCTCGTCGCTGCCTCGAATGCCATTCATCGTCGCTGCCTTGAGTGCCATTCCTCGTCGCTGCCTTGAGTGCCATTCCTCGTCGCTGCCTTGAGTGCCAGCGAGTAATCACACACTCGCAGCTGCAGGAGCAGAACTACGCTCGTGATGCCCAACCTTATGAAAATTTATCACAAAATTTTGAAAACCATTCTTTTCCTGTCGTAGAAACTCATTACATCGTTCCTCCTCATAATCCATTCCATTCTCCCGTCACTATAAACAAGCTTTCTTAGTCCTGTTATGTCTGATGTGATCCTCAAGTGACGATCTTGCTTAATAACCAGTGTGTCCCTCACTCTGTGACGCTGTCAACATGTTATCACACACTTCACATTCTTCGTCTGGCCTCATGTCTTCTCTCATTTCCATAACATGTCATTTATCTAACATTAAAATGCATCATCCATCTTTTCCTTCCATTTGCTTAATTCATCCAAGTCATCCCGTAGAGATTTACAGCCATTGTTTTTTCATTGTTTATTTTGCCTACGGTCTTTATTACAATCTCGAAAAATATTTAAAAAATATATTTACAGTGCCTCTGACAGGTCATTTGCAGAAATTAAAAGCACTGTTGTTGTCAAAGGCACTTGTCGACAGATTGTGTGTGCGTGTGTGCAAATAATAACAATATTTGGCAGTTATAATGGAGTGTGAGTGTGAGTGTGAGTGTGAGAGTGAGTGTGAGTGTGAGTTTGAGGGGCCTGGGTGGAGCAACGCCGCCCAGTGAACAAATAAACTCAAGGAGTGTGACCATAAGACGTAGAATTCCTTTGTCCAATCTGGTGTCCAAGTTGGCGAGGCTCTCTCCTGCCCTCTGCTACTCTCACACACTGTGTCTATAACATCTTAATATTAGCAGTGGGCCGCCAGCGAGGCTACTCTCACACACTGTGTCTATAACATCTTAATATTATCAGTGGGCCACCAGCGAGGCTACTCTCACACGCTGTGTAACACTGACCACCAGCGAGGCTACTCTCACACACTGTGTAACACTGACCACCAGGGAGGCTACTCTCACACACTGTGTCTATAACATCTTAATATTAGCAGTGGGCCGCCAGCGAGGCTACTCTCACACGCTGTGTAACACTGACCACCAGCGAGGCTACTCTCACACGCTGTGTAACACTGACCACCAGCGAGGCTACTCTCACACACTGTGTCTATAACATCTTAATATTAGCAGTGGGCCGCCAGCGAGGCTACTCTCACACACTGTGTAACACTGACCACCAGCGAGGCTACTCTCACACACCGTGTCTATAACATCTTAATATTAGCAGTGGGCCTCCAGCGAGGCTACTCTCACACACTGTGTAACACTGACCACCAGCGAGGCTACTCTCACACACTGTGTCTATAACATCTTAATATTAGCAGTGGGCCGCCAGCGAGGCTACTCTCACACACTGTGTCTATAACATCTTAATATTAGCAGTGGGCCGCCAGCGAGGCTACTCTCACACACCGTGTCTATAACATCTTAATATTAGCAGTGGGCCGCCAGCGAGGCTACTCTCACACACTGTGTAACACTGACCACCAGCGAGGCTACTCTCACACACTGTGTAACACTGACCACCAGCGAGGCTACTCTCACACACCGTGTCTATAACATCTTAATATTAGCAGTGGGCCGCCAGCGAGGCTACTCTCACACACCGTGTCTATAACATCTTAATATTAGCAGTGGGCCGCCAGCGAGGCTACTCTCACACACTGTGTAACACTGACCACCAGGGAGGCTACTCTCACACGCTGTGTAACACTGACCACCAGCGAGGCTACTCTCACACACCGTGTCCATAACATCTTAATATTAGCAGTGGGCCGCCAGCGAGGCTACTCTCACACACTGTGTAACACTGACCACCAGCGAAGCTACTCTCACACACTGTGTCTATAACATCTTAATATTAGCAGTGGGCCGCCAGCGAGGCTACTCTCACACACTGTGTAACACTGACCACCAGCGAGGCTACTCTCACACACCGTGTCTATAACATCTTAATATTAGCAGTGGGCCGCCAGCGAGGCTACTCTCACACGCTGTGTCTATAACATCTTAATATTAGCAGTGGGCCGCCAGCGAGGCTACTCTCACACACTGTGTAACACTGACCACCAGCGAGGCTACTCTCACACACCGTGTCTATAACATCTTAATATTAGCAGTGGGCCGCCAGCGAGGCTACTCTCACACACTGTGTAACACTGACCACCAGCGAGGCTACTCTCACACACCGTGTCTATAACATCTTAATATTAGCAGTGGGCCGCCAGCGAGGCTACTCTCACACACTGTGTAACACTGACCACCAGCGAGGCTACTCTCACACACCGTGTCTATAACATCTTAATATTAGCAGTGGGCCGCCAGCGAGGCTACTCTCACACACTGTGTAACACTGACCACCAGCGAGGCTACTCTCACACACCGTGTCTATAACATCTTAATATTAGCAGTGGGCCGCCAGCGAGGCTACTCTCACACACTGTGTAACACTGACCACCAGCGAGGCTACTCTCACACACCGTGTCTATAACATCTTAATATTAGCAGTGGGCCGCCAGCGAGGCTACTCTCACACACTGTGTAACACTGACCACCAGCGAGGCTACTCTCACACACCGTGTCTATAACATCTTAATATTAGCAGTGGGCCGCCAGCGAGGCTACTCTCACACACTGTAACACTGACCACCAGCGAGGCTACTCTCATACACTGTGTCTATAACATCTTAATATTAGCAGTGGGCCGCCAGCGAGGCTACTCTCACACACTGTGTAACACTGACCACCAGCGAGGCTACTCTCACACACTGTGTCTATAACATCTTAATATTAGCAGTGGGCCGCCAGCGAGGCTACTCTCACACACTGTGTAACACTGACCGCCAGGAAGGCTACTCTCACACACTGTGTCTATAACATCTTAATATTAGCAGTGGGCCGCCAGCGAGGCTACTCTCACACACTGTGTAACACTGACCACCAGGGAGGCTACTCTCACACGCTGTGTAACACTGACCGCCAGGGAGGCTACTCTCACACACCGTGTCTATAACATCTTAATATTAGCAGTGGGCCGCCACCGAGGCTACTCTCACACACTGTGTAACACTGACCACCAGCGAGGCAACTCTCACACACCGTGTCTATAACATCTTAATATTAGCAGTGGGCCGCCAGTGAGGCTACTCTCACACACTGTAACACTGACCACCAGCGAGGCTACTCTCACACACTGTGTCTATAACATCTTAATATTAGCAGTGGGCCGCCAGCGAGGCTACTCTCACACACTGTGTAACACTGACCACCAGCGAGGCTACTCTCACACACTGTGTCTATAACATCTTAATATTAGCAGTGGGCCGCCAGCGAGGCTACTCTCACACACTGTGTAACACTCACCACCAGCGAGGCTACTCTCACACACCGTGTCTATAACATCTTAATATTAGCAGTGGGCCGCCAGCGAGGCTACTCTCACACTCTGTGTAACACTGACCGCCAGGAAGGCTACTCTCACACACCGTGTCTATAACATCTTAATATTAGCAGTGGGCCGCCGGCGAGGCTACTCTCACACACTGAGTAACACTGACCACCAGGGAGGCTACTCTCACACGCTGTGTAACACTGACCGCCAGGGAGGCTACTCTCACTCACTGTGTAACACTGACCACCAGCGAGGCTACTCTCACACACCGTGTCTATAACATCTTAATATTAGCAGTGGGCCGCCAGCGAGGCTACTCTCACACACTGTGTAACACTGACCACCAGCGAGGCTACTCTCACACACGGTGTCTATAACATCTTAATATTAGCAGTGGGCCGCCAGCGAGGCTACTCTCACACACTGTGTAACACTGACCACCAGCGAGGCTACTCTCACACACTGTGTCTATAACATCTTAATATTAGCAGTGGGCCGCCAGCGAGGCTACTCTCACACACTGTGTAACACTGACCACCAGCGAGGCTACTCTCACACACTGTGTCTATAACATCTTAATATTAGCAGTGGGCCGCCAGCGAGGCTACTCTCACACACTGTGTAACACTGACCACCAGCGAGGCTACTCTCACACACCGTGTCTATGACATCTTAATATTAGCAGTGGGCCGCCAGCGAGGCTACTCTCACACACTGTGTAACACTGACCACCAGGGAGGCTACTCTCACACACCATGTCTACAACATCTTAATATTAGCAGTGGGCCGCCAGCGAGGCTACTCTCACACACTGTGTAACACTGACCACCAGCGAGGCTACTCTCACACACTGTGTCTATAACATCTTAATATTAGCAGTGGGCCGCCAGCGAGGCTACTCTCACACACTGTGTAACACTGACCGCCAGGAAGGCTACTCTCACACACTGTGTCTATAACATCTTAATATTAGCAGTGGGCCGCCAGCGAGGCTACTCTCACACACTGTGTAACACTGACCACCAGGGAGGCTACTCTCACATGCTGTGTAACACTGACCGCCAGGGAGGCTACTCTCACACACCGTGTCTATAACATCTTAATATTAGCAGTGGGCCGCCACCGAGGCTACTCTCACACACTGTGTAACACTGACCACCAGCGAGGCAACTCTCACACACCGTGTCTATAACATCTTAATATTAGCAGTGGGCCGCCAGTGAGGCTACTCTCACACACTGTAACACTGACCACCAGCGAGGCTACTCTCACACACTGTGTCTATAACATCTTAATATTAGCAGTGGGCTGCCAGCGAGGCTACTCTCACACTCTGTGTAACACTGACCACCAGCGAGGCTACTCTCACACACCGTGTCTATGACATCTTAATATTAGCAGTGGGCCGCCAGCGAGGCTACTCTCACACACTGTGTAACACTGACCACCAGGGAGGCTACTCTCACACACCATGTCTACAACATCTTAATATTAGCAGTGGGCCGCCAGCGAGCCTACTCTCACACGCTGTGTAACATTGACCACCAGGGAGGCTACTCTCACACACCGTGTCTATAACATCTTAATATTAGCAGTGGGCCGCCAGCGAGGCTACTCTCACACACTGTGTAACACTGACCACCAGGGAGGCTACTCACACATGCTGTGTAACACTGACCACCAGCGAGGCTACTCTCACACACCGTGTATATAACATCTTAATATTAGCAGTGGGCCGCCAGCGAGGCTACTCTCACACACTGTGTAACACTGACCATCAGCGAGGCTACTCTCACACACCGTGTCTATAACATCTTAATATTAGCAGTGGGCCGCCAGCGAGGCTACTCTCACACACTGTGTAACACTGACCACCAGGGAGGCTACTCTCACACGCTGTGTAACACTGACCACCAGCGAGGCTACTCTCATACACCGTGTCTATAACATCTTAATATTAGCATTGGGCCGCCAGCGAGGCAACTCTCACACACTGTGTAACACTGACCACCAGGGAGGCTACTCTCACACGCTGTGTAACACTGACCACCAGCGAGGCTACTCTCACACACCGTGTATATAACATCTTAATATTAGCAGTGGACCGCCAGCGAGGCTACTCTCACACACTGTGTAACACTGACCACCAGGGAGGCTACTCTCACACGCTGTGTAACACTGACCACCAGCGAGGCTACTCTCACACACCGTGTCTATAACATCTTAATATTAGCAGTGGGCCGCCAGCGAGGCTTCTCTTACACACTGTGTAACACTGACCACCAGCGAGGCTACTCTCACACACCGTGTCTATAACATCTTAATATTAGCAGTGGGCCGCCAGCGAGGCTACTCTCACACACTGTGTAACACTGACCGCCAGGGAGGCTACTCTCACACGCTGTGTAACACTGACCACCAGGGAGGCTACTCTTACACGCTGTGTAACACTGACCACCAGCGAGGCTACTCTCACACGCTGTGTAACACTGACCACCAGTGAGGCTACTCTCACACGCTGTGTAATACTGACCACCAGAGAGGCTACTCTCACACGCTGTGTAACACTGACCACCAACGTGGCTACTCTCACACGCTGTGTAACACTGACCACCAGCGAGGCTACTCTCACACGCTGTGTAACACTGACCACCGCGATGATACTCTCACACACTGTGTAACACTGACCACCAGCGAGGCTACTATCATGTGGGAGTTCGATACGTGGATTAGGGTAGAAATACTCACGTAGGCTGTTATACGTATAATTACTGTTATGTGGACAGAGCCCGCAGCCGATTACCTATCTCCTTGGCTACACTCGTAAAACTGACTAGCCGGCTGGCCAGTACCCCGTAGTGTCAGCTCAGCACAAT
>NC_091314.1:10799159-10809159 GCF_038502225.1 Cherax quadricarinatus
CTTCACGTCCCGGTCCTTCACGTCCCGGTCCTTCACGACCCGGTCCCTCACGACCCGGTCCCTCACGACCCGGTCCTTCACGTCCCGGTCCTTCACGTCCCGGTCCCTCACAACCCGGTCCTTCACGTCCCGGTCCTTCACGACCCGGTCCCTCACGACCCGGTCCTTCACGTCCCGGTCCTTCACGACCCGGTCCCTCACAACCCGGTCCTTCACTACCCGGTCCATCACGACCCGGTCCTTCACGACCCGGTCCCTCACCACCCGGTCCCTCACGACCCGGTCCTTCACGTCCCGGTCCTTCACGTCCCGGTCCTTCACGACCCGGTCCCTCACGACCCGGTCCCTCACGACCCGGTCCTTCACGTCCCGGTCCTTCACGTCCCGGTCCTTCACGACCCGGTCCCTCACGACCCGGTCCCTCACGACCCGGTCCTTCACGACCCGGTCCCTCACGACCCGGTCCCTCACGACCCGGTCCCTCACGACCCGGTCCTTCACGACCCGGTCCCTCACAACCCGGTCCTTCACGTCCCGGTCCTTCACGACCCGGTCCTTCACGACCCGGTCCCTCACGACCCGGTCCTTCACGACCCGGTCCTTCACGACCCGGTCCTTCACGACCCGGTCCTTCACGTCCCGGTCCTTCACGACCCGGTCCTTCACGACCCGGTCCTTCACGACCCGGTCCCTCACGACCCGGTCCTTCACGACCCGGTCCTTCACGACCCGGTCCTTCACGACCCGGTCCCTCACGACCCGGTCCTTCACGTCCCGGTCCTTCACGACCCGGTCCCTCACGACCCGGTCCTTCACGTCCCGGTCCTTCACGACCCGGTCCTTCACGACCCGGTCCCTCACAACCCGGTCCTTCACGACCCGGTCCTTCACGTCCCGGTCCTTCACGTCCCGGTCCTTCACGACCCGGTCCCTCACGACCCGGTCCCTCACGACCCGGTCCTTCACGTCCCGGTCCTTCACGTCCCGGTCCCTCACAACCCGGTCCTTCACGTCCCGGTCCTTCACGACCCGGTCCCTCACAACCCGGTCCCTCACGACCCGGTCCTTCACGACCCGGTCCCTCACGACCCGGTCCCTCACGACCCGGTCCCTCACGACCCGGTCCCTCACGACCCGGTCCCTCACGACCCGGTCCCTCACGACCCGGTCCTTCACGACCCGGTCCCTCACGACCCGGTCCCTCACGACCCGGTCCCTCACGACCCGGTCCCTCACGACCCGGTCCCTCACGACCCGGTCCCTCACGACCCGGTCCTTCACGACCCGGTCCTTCACGTCCCGGTCCTTCACGTCCCGGTCCTTCACGTCCCGGTCCTTCACGTCCCGGTCCTTCACGTCCCGGTCCTTCACGTCCCGGTCTCAGACCACTAAACCGAAAAGTATACCAAAGAGGGATGTAAACCGGCTTAGGACACTCCCTTGATGTACCACTGATGTGTTTCCAGAGTCGTCCTACCCCCCCCCCCCGCTGGACCAGGATGTCCTAAGAAGGAAAAGAAGTCGACATACGTTTAAAAGATTTGTGAAATAGTTATAATTTTTAGAAGGGTAAGCCGGCAGAAGGCTTCGGTCAGATGACCAAAAACTCCAGCTGCGGGTCATCGTATGGCGAAGAGATTTGCCCTATTTCCTGACGAATCTGACCTAACCTAACCTTACCTATCATAACTTAACCTAACCTAATTTAGCTTCACCTAACCTAACTTAACCTAACCTAACCCAACCTAACCTAACTTGACCTAACTTGACCTAACTTAACCTAACCTAACCTAACCTAACCCAACCTAACCTAACTTGACCTAACTTGACCTAACTTAACCTAACCTAACTTAACCTAACCTAACCTAACCTGACCTAACCTAACCTAACCTAACCTAACCTAACCTAACCTAACCTGACCTAACCTAACCTAACCTAACCTAACCTAACCTAACCTAACCTAACCTAGCCTGACCTAACCTTACCTAACCTAACCTAACCTAACCTAACCTAACCTAACTTTACCTAACCTAACTTAACCAAGCCTAACTTAACCTAACCTAACCTAACCTAACCTAACCTAACCTAACCTAACCTTACCTAACCTAACCTGACCTAACCTTACCTGACCTAACCTAACCTAATCTTACCTAACCAAACTTAACCTAACCTAACCTAACCTTACCTAACTTAACCTAACCTAACCTAACCTGACCTGACCTAACGTTACCTAACCTAACTTAACCTAACCTAACCTGACGTAACCTAACCTGACGCAACCTAACCTGACGTAACCTAACCTAACCTAACCTAACCTAACCTTACCTAACCTAATCTGACCTAACCTAACCTAATGTAACTTAACCTAACCTAATCTAACCTAACCTTACCTAACCTAACCTAACCTAACCTTACCTAACCTAACCTAACCTAACCTAATCTAACCTAACCTAACCTAACCTAACCTAACCTAACCTAACCTAACCTAACTTAACGCTACCTAACCTAACCTGACCTAACCTAACCTGACCTAACGTAACGTAACGTAACGTAACGTAAGGTAGCCTAACCTAACCTAACCTAACTTTACCTAACCTAACATAACTAAACGAAAGGTGATGCTTGTAACCCAGGTGTATACATTCCCTGATTTCCCCTGTGAGAGGCACTAACCCAGGTATATGCCTCCCCTGAGGTTCCCTGTGAGAGGCACTAACCCAGGTATATGCCTTCCCTGATGTTCCCTGTGAGAGGCACTAACCCAGGTATATGCCTTCCCTGAGGTTCCCTGTGAGAGGCACTAACCCAGGTATATGCCTTCCCTGAGGTTCCCTGTGAGAGGCACTAACCCAGGTATATGCCTTCCCTGAGGTTCCCTGTGAGAGGCACTAACCCAGGTATATGCCTTCCCTGAGGTCCCCTGTGAGAGGCACTAATCCAGGTATATGCCTTCCCTGAGGTTCCCTGTGAGAGGCACTAACCCAGGTATATGCCTTCCCTGAGGTCCCCTGTGAGAGGCACTAATCCAGGTATATGCCTTCCCTGAGGTTCCCTGTGAGAGGCACTAACCCAGGTATATGCCTTCCCTGAGGTCCCCTGTTAGAGGCACTAACCCAGGTATATGCCTTCCCTGAGGTTCCCTGTGAGAGGCACTAACCCAGGTATATGCCTTCCCTGAGGTCCCCTGTGAGAGGCACTAATCCAGGTATATGCCTTCCCTGAGGTTCCCTGTGAGAGGCACTAACCCAGGTATATGCCTTCCCTGAGGTCCCCTGTTAGAGGCACTAACCCAGGTATATGCCTTCCCTGAGGTTCCCTGTGAGAGGCGCTAACCCAGGTATATGCCTTCCCTGAGGTTCCCTGTGAGAGGCACTAACCCAGGTATATGCCTCCCCTGAGGTTCCCTGTGAGAGGCACTAATCCAGGTATATGCCTTCCCTGAGGTTCCCTGTGAGAGGCACTAACCCAGGTATGTGCCTTCCCTGAGGTTCCCTGTGAGAGGCACTAACCCAGGTATATGCCTCCCCTGAGGTCCCCTGTGAGAGGCACTAACCCAGGTATATGCCTTCCCTGATGTTCCCTGTGAGAGGCACTAACCCAGGTATATGCCTTCCCTGAGGTTCCCTGTGAGAGGCACTAACCCAGGTATATGCCTTCCCTGAGGTTCCCTGTGAGAGGCACTAACCCAGGTATATGCCTCCCCTGAGGTCCCCTGTTAGAGGCACTAACCCAGGTATATGCCGACCCTGAGGTCCCCTGTGAGAGGCACTTACCCAGGTATATGCCGCCCCTGAGGTCCCCTGTGAGAGGCACTAACCCAGGTATATTCCTCCCCTGAGGTCCCCTGTGAGAGGCACTAACCCAGGTATATGCCTCCCCTGAGGTCCCCTGTGAGAGGCACTAACCCAGGTATATGCCGCCGCTGAGGTCCCCTGTGATAGGTCCTAGGTACTTTTAAGTCATGAATGACACGTGTCACTAATGTCTTGACAACACCACTCAGACTGACAACACCACTCAGACTGACAACACCACTCAGACTGACAACACCACTCAACTGACACCACTTAGACTGACAACACCACTCAGACTGACAATACCACTTAGACTGACAATACCACTCAGACTGACAATGCCAATCAGACTGACAACATCACTCAACTGACAGCACCATTGAGACTGACAACACCACTCAGGCTGACACATACTACTCAGACTGACACATACTACTCAGACTGACACATACTACTCAGACTGACACATAGCACTCTGACACACACCTCGCACACTCAGATCTCAGAATACTACAGGAATATACACACTCAGATCACATAATATGACAGAACAATGTAAACTCAGACCACAGAATGAGACAGAACAATGGACACTCACATCACATAATACGACCGAACGATACACACTCAGATCACATGATACGACCGAACAATACACACTCAGATCACATGATACGACCGAACAATACACACTCAGATCACATGATACGACCGAACAATACACACTCAGATCACATAATACGACAAAACAATGTACACTCAGACCACAGAATAAGACAGAACAATACACACTCAGATCATGATGCAATGGTCGGAGAAGTGGCAGATGCAGTTTAATATAGACAAATGCAAAGTTCTAAATGTTGGACAGGACAATAACCATGCCACATATAAACTAAATAATGTAGATCTTAATATTACGGATTGTGAAAAAGATTTAGGAGTTCTGGTTAGCAGTAATCTGAAACCAAGACAACAGTGCATAAGTGTTCGCAATAAAGCTAATAGAATCCTTGGCTTCATATCAAGAAGCATAAATAATAGGAGTCCTCAGGTTGTTCTTCAACTCTATACATCCTTGGTTAGGCCTCATTTAGATTATGCTGCACAGTTTTGGTCACCGTATTACAGAATGGATATAAATGCTCTGGAAAATGTACAAAGGAGGATGACAAAGTTGATCCCATGTATCAGAAACCTTCCCTATGAGGATAGACTGAGGGCCCTGAATATGCACTCTCTAGAAAGACGTAGAATTAGGAGGGATATGATTGAGATGTATAAATGGAAAACAGGAATAAATAATTTTTATTATTTATTTTATTATCACACTGGCCGATTCCCACCAAGGCAGGGTGGCCCGAAAAAGAAAAACTTTCACCATCATTCACTCCATCACTGTCTTGCCAGAAGGGTGCTTTACACTACAGTTTTTAAACTGCAACATTAACACCCCTCCTTCAGAGTAGTAGGTTGGTAGACAGCAACCACCCAGGGAAGTACTACCATCCTGCCAGATGACTGTGAAACAAAAACCTGTAACTGTTTTGCATGTTGGTAGGATTGCTGGTGTCTTTTTCTGTCTCATAAACACGCTAGATAACAGGGATATCTTGCTATTCCTACTTACACTTTGGTCACACTTCACAGACACGCACATGCATATATATATACATACATCAAGGTTTTTCTCCTTTTTCTAAATAGCTCTTGTTCTTCTTTATTTCTTCTATTGTCCATGGGGAAGTGGAAAAGAATCTTTCCTCCGTAAGCCATGCGTGTCGTATGAGGCGACTAAAATGCCGGGAGCAATGGGCTAGTAACCCCTTCTTCTGTAGACATTTACTAAAAAAGAGAAGAAGAATAAATAAAGGGAATATAAATAGCGTGCTGAAAATATCTAGCCAAGACAGGACTCGCAGCAATGGGTTTATGCTGGAAAAAATCAGATTCAGGAAGGATATAGGAAAGCACTGGTTTAGTAATATAGTTGTGGATGAGTGGAACAAACTCCCGAGTACAGTCATAAAAGCTAAGACGTTGTGTAATATTAAAAATAGGTTAGATGCATGAATGGGTGTGGGCGGGTGTGAGTTGGACCTAACTAGATTGTGCTAGTAGGTCTGGTGCCGTGTTCCTTCGTTAAGTGAATGTGACCTGACCTGACTAGGTTGGGTCATTGGCTTAAGCCGGTGGGAGACTTGGACCTGCCTCACATGAGCCAGTAGGCCTGCTGCAGTGTTCCTACTTTCTTATGTTCTTATGTAATACGACAGGACACTACACACTCAGATCACAGAATAAGACAGGACACTACACACTCAGATCACAGAATAAGACAGGACACTACACACTCAGATCACAGAATAAGACAGGACACTACACACTCAGATCACAGAATAAGACAGGACACTACACACTCAGATCACAGAATACGACAGGACACTACACACTCAGATCACAGAATAAGACAGGACATTACACACTCAGATCACAGAATAAGACAGGACATTACACACTCAGATCACAGAATAAGACAGGACATTACACACTCAGATCACAGAATAAGACAGGACACTACACACTCAGATCACAGAATACGACAGGACACTACACACTCAGATCACAGAATACGACAGGACACTACACACTCAGATCACAGAATAAGACAGGACACTACACACTCAGATCACAGAATAAGACAGGACACTACACACTCAGATCACAGAATAAGACAGGACACTACACACTCAGATCACAGAATACGACAGGACACTACACACTCAGATCACAGAATAAGACAGGACATTACACACTCAGATCACAGAATAAGACAGGACATTACACACTCAGATCACAGAATAAGACAGGACATTACACACTCAGATCACAGAATAAGACAGGACACTACACACTCAGATCACAGAATACGACAGGACACTACACACTCAGATCACAGAATAAGACAGGACATTACATACTCAGATCACAGAATAAGACAGGACATTACACACTCAGATCACAGAATACGACAGGACACTACACACTCAGATCACAGAATAAGACAGGACATTACACACTCAAATCACAGAATAAGACAGGACATTACACACTCAGATCACAGAATAAGACAGGACATTACATACTCAGATCACAGAATAAGACAGGACATTACATACTCAGATCACAGAATAAGACAGGACATTACATACTCAGATCACAGAATAAGACAGGACATTACACACTCAGATCACAGAATACGACAGGACACTACACACTCAGATCACAGAATAAGACAGGACATTACACACTCAGATCACAGAATAAGACAGGACATTACACACTCAGATCACAGAATAAGAAAGGACATTACATACTCAGATCACAGAATAAGACAGGACATTACATACTCAGATCACAGAATAAGACAGGACATTACACACTCAGATCACAGAATACGACAGGACACTACACACTCAGATCACAGAATAAGACAGGACATTACACACTCAGATCACAGAATAAGACAGGACATTACACACTCAGATCACAGAATAAGACAGGACATTACACACTCAGATCACAGAATAAGACAGGACACTACACACTCAGATCACAGAATAAGACAGGACATTACACACTCAGATCACAGAATAAGACAGGACATTACACACTCAGATCACAGAATACGACAGGACACTACACACTCAGATCACAGAATACGACAGGACACTACACACTCAGATCACAGAATACGACAGGACACTACACACTCAGATCACAGAATAAGACAGGACATTACACACTCAGATCACAGAATAAGACAGGACATTACACACTCAGATCACAGAATAAGACAGGACATTACATACTCAGATCACAGAATAAGACAGGACATTACATACTCAGATCACAGAATAAGACAGGACATTACACACTCAGATCACAGAATACGACAGGACACTACACACTCAGATCACAGAATAAGACAGGACATTACACACTCAGATCACAGAATAAGACAGGACATTACACACTCAGATCACAGAATAAGACAGGACATTACACACTCAGATCACAGAATAAGACAGGACACTACACACTCAGATCACAGAATAAGACAGGACATTACACACTCAGATCACAGAATAAGACAGGACATTACACACTCAGATCACAGAATACGACAGGACACTACACACTCAGATCACAGAATACGACAGGACACTACACACTCAGATCACAGAATACGACAGGACTCTACACACTCAGATCACAGAATAAGACAGGACATTACATACTCAGATCACAGAATAAGACAGGACATTACACACTCAGATCACAGAATAAGACAGGACATTACACACTCAGATCACAGAATAAGACAGGACACTACACACTCAGATCACAGAATAAGACAGGACATTACACACTCAGATCACAGAATAAGACAGGACATTACACACTCAGATCACAGAATAAGACAGGACATTACACACTCAGATCACAGAATAAGACAGGACACTACACACTCAGATCACAGAATAAGACAGGACATTACACACTCAGATCACAGAATAAGACAGGACATTACACACTCAGATCACAGAATAAGACAGGACATTACATACTCAGATCACAGAATAAGACAGGACACTACACACTCAGATCACAGAATACGACAGGACATTACACACTCAGATCACAGAATAAGACAGGACATTACACACTCAGATCACAGAATAAGACAGGACACTACACACTCAGATCACAGAATACGACAGGACACTACACACTCAGATCACAGAATAAGACAGGACACTACACACTCAGATCACAGAATAAGACAGGACACTACACACTCAGATCACAGAATACGACAGGACACTACACACTCAGATCACAGAATACGACAGGACACTACACACTCAGATCACAGAATAAGACAGGACACTACACACTCAGATCACAGAATAAGACAGGACACTACAGACTCAGATCACAGAATAAGACAGGACATTACACACTCAGATCACAGAATAAGACAGGACATTACACACTCAGATCACAGAATAAGACAGGACAATACACACTCAGATCACGTAATATGACAGCACAGTACACACTCAGATCACAAAATAAGACAGGACAATACACACTCAGATCACGTAATATGACAGCACAGTACACACTCAGATCACGAAATAAGACAGGACACTACACACTCAGATCACAGAATAAGACAGGACAATACACACTCAGATCACGAAATAAGACAGGATAGTGCGCGCTCAGATCATGTAATATGACAGCACAGTAAGAGAGATTTTGTTCGGATTTTTAACCCCGGAGGGTTAGCCACCCAGGATAACCCAAGAAAGTCAGTGCGTCATCGAGGACTGTCTAACTTATTTCCATTGGGGTCCTTAATCTTGTCCCCCAGGATGCGACCCACACCAGTCGACTAACACCCAGGTACCTATTTGCTGCTAGGTGAACAGGACAATAGGTGTAAGGAAACGTGTCGGAATTTCCACCCGCCGGGAATCGAACCCGGGCCCTCCGTGTGTGAAGCGGGAGTTTTAGCCACCAGACCACACTCAGATCACGAAATAAGACAGAACACTACACACTCAGATCACAGAATAAGACAGAACACTACACACTCAGATCACGTAATATGACAGCACAGTACACACTCAGACTGCAACACGTAGCTAAACAACAGACACTCAGAACACAACACAATGACTGACGACAGACTCAGCCAGGCAGCATCAAGCTCTGCACTGCGATAACCACTCACCTTTTTTTTTTCTCCGTCCTAATTGGTCAATCTACGCTCAATTATCTTGGTGTATTAACCAATCATCATCCACCATATTGTCTGGTGTTAGCCAGTCACATGTGCATCATTACCCGGCATTAGCCAATCAGCGGAGGCGAGGCAGGAGGTGGTGAGGGCGAGTCAGGTGGTGGGGAGGGAGAGGCAGGTGGTGGTGAGGGAGAGTCAGGTGGTGGTGAGGGAGAGTCAGGAGGTAATGAGGGCGAGTCAGGTAGTGGTGAGGGCGAGTCAGGAGGTGGTGAGGGTGAGGAAGGTGGCGGTGAGGGTGAGGCAGGTGGTGGTGAGGGAGAGTCAGGTGGTGGTGAGGGTGAGGCAGGTGGTGGTGAGGGCGAGTCAGGAGGTGGTGAGGGCGAGTCAGGTA